>NC_134313.1:104539625-104634625 GCF_964195595.1 Calonectris borealis | reverse complement strand
ACCCCCTTCATTGAGGTTTCCAAGCCAGTGTTCATTCATTTCTCTTCCTGTCTCACTAGAATTCCCCTCACAAGTTTGGTAGCCAGGATGCATACAGGCAGTCCGTAAGTGTGGCTGATATAACTCTCAAGTCTACTGCTGACTTACTGTGCTTTCTTCTACTATATCCCTTCCATATTTCTCCTCTCTGCTTTTCCACATCCCTGAATCCACATCTAGAGCCAGTAATAAATCAGTGTCTATTTATAAGCTTTTAAAATTAATTTTAAACTATTAAATATTTATGAATATGCCACATGAAAAACAAAATAGAACACCTACTATGGTCTAGTGAAGGAGACATCAAAAGAAATCCAAATATTGTATTTTGTTACTTTGATTAGACAACAAAACAACTCTGCTGAAGGAATCTTTCTCCATAGTTAAAAATATAGTACTCTGACTCCTGTTGCTTTTGTCAATCTGATCTCAAGAATCCAGCAATAGTACTTGACTTAAGCTTATGACAGCTAAGAAAATGAAATGGTATCCAAAATACAAACTGGTTTTTTGTAGCGTTAATTCCTTTTCCGATCCTTGCATACTGAACTTATTGCATGGCTAGCATGGCATGACTGTTCTTCAGTTCTTTGCTGTCAGGGACTTTACATCTACTTCCCATATTCATAGTGGAATGCTACTGAAGTCTGGGACGTGATAGATGAATTTCAGAGTAATTGTTTTCTTTTTTTGGTCTATATGCATTTGCATGCTGAAAAGGGGATTTTATAGTATCTTTACAATGGAATGGCCAATTGCTCCCAACTGGAAAATGACTGATTAATGTTACACTTAAATGCCTTGAGAAGATCCCCCTTTTTTTCCCAGCCAGTAATGGCAATCATAAAATTTCAATACAATACCTTGCAGAAAAACAAGAAATTGTGGTGGATGTCAGTGCAGTAGTCTCAATGGACCTTGGTGTCATTCCAGAGCTCTGTAATGCCTACAATAACGTGTCCCTCCCCCCGCTCTCTTTCTTCAGGAGAACTGCCTCCTGGGACAAGGCATTTGATGCACTTTCAGGTAGACAGTTAACACAGCACTGGATGGGTACAACAGAATGTGCTATTTTTTTCTTTACTACAGAGTTCATGAATGTAAGCAGAAGGCTCATGCTTAAGCTAATACCTAACAGATATCTGTACAATAACAGAAATTTACACACAATTTTTCATTAGCTTCTCCTCTTTCCTATTTTCCTTTCTGTAGACTACATAAGAATAAAAGTGCTTTCAAAGGAGTTTAACTCTTTTTTACAAAAGATTGTCATATAATTAGAGATATAATAAAATAGGACATTAAGACTTAAAAGAAAGAGGTGTGGGGATGTGGCAGAGGTTGTGGGATGACCAAGTTGCAGCTGGATGTCAAAAAAGACAAAATGTTTCCTTGAAAAAACGAGGCTCTATTAGGACATGGGAACTAATGTAAGTGTCAAGCCATTAAGATTTAGCATTCAAGGCCTATTTTTTTCTTTTAGGCACAGGAAAATGAATTGCAAATACATTAACAATTGATCCATAAGCCATTACTGAGTGCTTTGAAAAGGCATGTGAACAGGATTAGTATCTCTTGAAATCCACTGCCACTCCTGGAGCTCAGTGTTGAGCAAGGGAGGTGCTTTGCTCTTGAAAATCTAACGACCAGTTTTGCAATGTCACCAATTTTTTTCAATCATCCAAATACCACCAATTCAATTAAGCTCATAAAGTTCCTACCCATAGTTCTCCAGGATAAGCAGCTCCATTTAAAAGTGAATGCGGACGAGCTTGTGCTGTCCATGTGAAATATTGTTCAATCAACAGCCAAAGTTTTACTTGTCAGTTTTGATATATCCGATAATAGCTGTAGGTTGTTTTGCAATGTCCAATGTTCTGTGAAGATGGGCTTTTCATATTCTTTATTGTTTTTTTCTGACAAAATGTTGCCTGGACTTTTGCAGTTTTGTGAAATGAAACAACAGTAAAAACAATATATAATTTAACCCTCATAGACCTAGCTGGTCTGCAGATAAGCATCTTTCCCAGGCTTATGGCTAGTTTTGGCCAGGATATAATGAGTTCCTGTTCATTGATCCCTTATAAGCATCCTCAATGATTGAACATAACCCCATGCACAGCAGGCAGTCCTTCATTTGTGCCCCTTTTGAACTCCATTTTAATCAGCATTTGACACTGTTGAAAATCAAATCCATAATTAAGCTTCACAAACAGTCAGAGTTTTGGCAAATAATACCAAAAAGGCAAAATCTGGAGATGCTTTTGTAGTCAAGCATCTATATAAATTCTGCATTATATACTCTTGGTGCCCAACGATTTAGTTGTACTTAATGGCTCTTTGTTTCTTTTTTTCTCATTTTCTTTGCTGAGGTTATTACCCTGCATTATTAACACACTCACGTGTGACTCTTTATTTATTTTTTACTAGTGGGAATACACTTTTTTTAGAAACAGCTGTTTATTGTATATACAGGTTTAAAGTAAAGGTACACAAAGACACTCACAAATCAACTTAATAAGCACCCTGATAAATAGCACGGCTGCTTAATTGGGACAATTGCTAGGGAACAGATTCAATGACCCCAATCAGTGAATTAATGGCACACCTAGTTGTGAAAAGTCCATTTAAATGATATGCTTGGTGTTGTCTGCTGCCTAGTCACAGTAGTTAACAGGTGTGAATTGGTGTTCATAGCATAAATTTCCTGCTGCTTGACCCTTTGTTCACTTCAGGTTGCTTCTCTACTCTTTCATAGCTGCTAAGTGAATGAAAATTACTGGATTTGTCTTAAATTTATCAGACTATATTAACGCCTTTATAACAGCCAATTTTAAAAGTAAGATTATATAGAGAGAACGGTCTCTGTGGGAACCTTTCTAATGATTTACTGGGTAGGCAAAATGAAACCCATTTTCCGTGCCATATTTGGCCACATGCTTTTAAAGTCAGTCAGTTCCAGAGTAACTAATAAACTGCATTTTAGGCAGAACCTTGACTTATTTATCTGGTTTCTTGGAGAATGCACTGTTTCTGTGAACTTTGCTGATTCCCTGATTAAGGACCCCAGCTAAATAATGTAACATCTAAACTATCTGGTGCCTCTCCCCAGAAGTGGACGTCCCTGACTCCCGAATTCCACAAAGAGTGGCGGGACTGCACGTCCCACAGGCCAGTGTGCTGATTTGTCTGCTCAGTGTTTGGTTTCTGAGTGTGGTAAAGATCAGTCTGTGAAGTTGATACGGCTGGATTTAAAAACAACACAGATGAAACTATTTTTCCCCCGCGTCTGCTGATATCTGGAGGTTGTTAGATAAGTATTGGGTTCTTTTGTTTTATATTTCCTTTCTCATCCTCAGGAAGTTTCTCTTTTATGGAAACAATGCAAAGGAATAGAACACATAATAAATTGACTGAAGTAAATAAACATCTCCTTTTCTCTTCTCTTCCTGAGTGAATCTGTCACCTTAAGTTTCACTGTGTCTCTAATGGGAGTTTGTCAGCTAAATAAAACTGTTCAGCTGCTTTCTCTAAGTTGCCATCAAGCAAATCTGACCAGATATGAAAAAGTTACCCTGTCATGAAGTTTTATGACTATAGTTGAAAGATTTATAGCTGCAATCATATTAAAAACCTTCTTTTGTCAAAGCAGAAGATGAAAAAAGAGCAAAATAATCTATGGAGTTCATAACTGGTCTCTGAAGTGCTCAAACACGGGATGGATGCTACTGAAAACCTTGTTATGTAGTGTCTTATGTTTCAACACACCGCAAAACTACAAACGTACTTATACATCACAAGTATTTGATGTGCAAGGAAAGAGAAGGAATACATGATCTATTGCTGCCATATGATGTTCAGCAGGGAGTTCAACACTTCACTGGCTCAGCTGATAGCCCTGGTAGAGTATGTCAAAGCTAAAGATCCATCTCCAATGCCAGCCATCCAGAGTACGTTACAACTTCAAGGCAAACTCAAGATACTAAAACTGTCAGTGCAGTGGTAAGAGAGATGGAATAAGTGGGTGGGACTGCATAAAAAAAGGGCTTTCACTCAATCCCTATCGCTTTCTCACTTCCAGTCTTTTCTTCTGAGGCCACTGAATCAACTTGCATTGCCGATAAGTAACCAAACTGAGAGAAAGCAATACCTTTTCTGCCTTCATTTCAAAGAAATTGATGGCTCTTTTAGAAAATAACATAGAAAGTTTTAAAAATGTAATTTTGTTTGGGAATCTTTTAAAATCAAAGGTGTCCTCGATAACAGTTAACAGCAATATTAATAAAATGACAGTGTGTGGCACCACAGGCTCTGGGGCAGTAAAAAAAGCCATGTACCACAGGAGGTATATAAAGGAACTGTTAACGCTGGCAGAGCCAGTTTCAAGGTCCAGCTTCACTCTTGATGGTAACAGATAACTAAACACAACTGTAGCAATAGCTCCACCAAGGAAGGGTAAACATCCTATTTAGACAGTTGTCTGTGCAAGTGTAGTCACCGCTATAGCTATCCCTTAATAGGAAGAAAGCAAGGGAATAGATAACATGATGCTCTCTTTTACTGTTTTTTTTCTTTCACTTTTTTATTGTACATGTTCATCTGTGTCAACTCTTTGACTGTACATTACCTGAAATAGCAAGCAGAACTGTATCAGCCCACTGCCCTGATTTAGGAGAGGTTTAGCTGATGACAGTTGTTCATTTCTTTTCATATATCTGCTTCTCTCCCTTTGTTTCGGAGCCTCATTTCCAAGCAAGAACACCTTCAAATGGCTAAAGACAAGCTTTAATTGAAAACTTGAACACATGCTGAATGTGTCACAGTGCTTGGACAGTCACTGTACACAAACATTTATATTCAATGAAAGGAAAGTCCCACTAACCAAACCCAGCTTGATTGGAATCTGAGACTGCCAAGCAGTATTTGTCAGGCATAACTACAGTACAGAGGCAGTAATACACTGTTTTCAGCCAGATGGATGTAGAGAGGTCAACAAGAGACCTGAGGTCTGCCTGGCTGGAGGTATTGCAAGTGCTGTAGAAAAAATTTTGAAAAACGTTCTACTCTGGACAATGGAAAGTATCTAGTAATTGTTCTTTTCATAGATATTCAGTCAATAAAAGGTAAAATAGTTTAAAATTATTTTTTTCATTTATCGATTTGATATATGTTAATAGCCACAGAAATCACATAAAACCATGTCAGCAGTCCGGATGTACACAAGAGTGTAAAGCATTAATTAAAACTAAATACATGTGTTGTATGAGGGCATCAAATTAATTACAGATTTTTAACTCTCACCTTTCAGAGGATGTAATCCTTGGATGTGTCCTTTTTATTGTTTGCTTAGACGACATACCATTATACCAAATATAAGCCCTTCTCTAAACTTTTAAAGAAAAATCTTAAATTGATATTTAGTGTGAAATAGTGTGACTGACATACCTTGCATAGTGTGGCAGATATCCTGTTAAATTATCCGTGGTATTGGGAACTTGCAGGTCGTTGACTATCCCAATTTAATTTGGCTAGTACAGGACATTTCTAATAATTAATACTGTAATAACACTTAATGATCTGCACTCATGCAATCTGAAAAAACAGCTAATGGTGCAGTTTTTAGTGACTGCACAAACAGCAAGTTTTAAATTTGTCAAATGCTGCTATTTCAGCATCACACAGTCATGCAGAAGACCCTGCCTGTGGGCCTATCACTGATCCAGACACTAGAGACTTGGCCATGATGCAGGAAGAAGTGATGGACTTGGTCTCAAGGGGAATGTTCCTTTGGAATTAAAAGTGGGAGCACTACGTTCATAGGGAACCACTAACACTCCCCATTTCCCGCTTGTTCCAGGGCTTGTGACAGGATAAGAAGAAAGTGGAAAATGGGAGATCAGAATAAAAAGAACAAATCTGTTCACTTACCTCATTATAGTGGATTGTTAATTTTAGGACTAACTCCTCTTTGAATTTCTTAATCACAGACTCTACCTGAAATGGTCTGGTTGACATAAAGGTGGGCTTTATTCTGTAGTTAGTTGAACAAGGCTATTGGCACTGGTTTGTATACTGCAAGGTAGTAGAGTTTCAAATTTCAAGGTAGTAGAGATTCAAATAAAGTGAGAAGGTAAACATTGCACCTTCCCCACATTAGCTCAAGAAGGAAAATGCTTAACTACCCAGTAAAAGATTGCGAATAGGGAAACATCTCATTCTGACTGAAAGACAGATCTCATGTGATCATACAGAGGAATCTACACGAACAGGAAAGTGAAACAGATTAGACTTTGAGGGAGTGAAAAGAGGTTTATCCTCTTCTCTTAGTTTAAGTAAAAATCACGGACTTCCCAATTAAGTCAGAACCACATGAAGATTTATAAAAAAACCAAGTTTTATTTTGTACATTTCAGGATTGCCTTTATCCTTGGACTTTTAAAATTAAGATTTTTTTATCTTGCATTTATTTTTTCCTGTGCTTAGCACTTGATCAAGAAAACTATATCAAATTGCTTGAGCGACCTAAAGAAAGAAGATGGGCATTTGTGCTTTGTCTTCACAATCTTTTGATATGTACAAATCAACGAAGTCCAGTCCTGTAACTAATTTGCTGGTACATGGACTCTTATGGAGGAAGAACTAAAGTCAAAAGACACCAGTTTTAAGAAGAGAACACGAATGTGCAAGGAAGTTTCATGTCTGTCTTCTCCTACTCTTTGCTCTTTCAGGTAGGTTTTTAATGTCAGAATTATACTAAGTTGATATTTTAGTGAGCCGGATACATGGCTTTTATCTCCAGCTGTAAAAGAAAATGTCCCTTCCTTCCAGAAGGTGACTCGCTCACTTTAGGCCATGGTTAGTTCAATTTATCTGGGTCTAGGGACTGCTGCAATCACAGACATGCTTCTCACATGTAACATCAAGGCCTCATCCATAATGTCAATTGAACTGTGAGAACTCAGAAATGAAGGACTACCAGCCAAAATGAAGCTCCTATGATAATTTTCAGAACTGTGAAAAAAACATTGTTGTTTTCTGGAAGTGAAGTCCTGGCTCTAATAATTTCAAGAAAAAAATTCCCATTGTTTTTAGTGGGTGTAGAATCATCCTAGATATATTTCATGAATATACCTCGTATTTTAACCTAAAGTTTATTACTGGTTTGAGTCTAAAATTCAGTTCTTGTTTGTGGTTCACCCAGAAATCAGGAACATTTAATAATCTATAGAGGACTGAGTGGCATGCAAATAAGATTCCAGGAGCCCCACAAATCTGTTAAAAAAGATACATAACTCATCCAAGCCATTTTATGAGTTATTAGTTGCCATAACAGATTAAATTAGCAATGCACAGGATTTTTTTCAAATTTGTCTGTCTTTGTATCCCATTACAAAATCCCATTGCAATGGGATATCAGGGAATGCACAAGGCTAATGAAAAAAAAATCACAGAAACAAATGGCTCATTAAAGTTCACGCAGACCCTAAAATATGAAGGTATATGACCTTTCCATGTTTATTGAAAGATATCAGTCAAAGAAATAAGCAAAAGAGAAATACAATATTTATAAAACTTTCATGTGTAATTTTGATGTATGCAAATTCATACATTAGCATGTGGTTTCACACATTGTTAACAAAGATGACTGACTCTAGAAAGTTCATTTAGCCATTTATTTCAACTCTCTAGTGATAAGAATACCAATCACAGCTCGTGTCTGGAATAACTGGGTTATCTACAAAAACAAATACATTGTGTTCCTGTTTTCCCATATTTTTTTAATCCAGTTTTCTGTCCTGTTACTCCGTTCCGTTCCGTTCCGTTCCGTTCCCTTCCCTTCCCCTTTTCCCTTTCCCTTTCCCTTTCCCTTTCCCCTTCCCTTTCCCCTTCCCTTTCCCTTTCCCTTTCCTTTCCCTTTCCCTTTCCCCTTCCCTTTCCCTTTCCCTTTCCCTTTCCCTTTCCCTTTCCCTTTCCCTTTCCCTTTCCCTTTCCCTTTCCCTTTCCCTTTCCCTTTCTCTTTCCCTTTCCCTTTCCCATCTTTCCCTTTCCCTTCCATTTAGTTTTTCTTTCTTGCTTATCTGAGGTTATACATTTATTTAATTTGTAAATGTACTAAAACATTACTCTCACATATATGACTGACGCTACAGTGGCTAAGCAGATGCTGGCCATTTCATCTCACAAAGACTATGACTTTTTGTTGCCAAGACATCTATCCTCTCTGAGATAAAACACGAATCAGCAGATCACCAGAGTATCCTTAAAACCCCAAAGAGTAAGTGATTGGGAGAAAACATGAGGCTGTCATTGGTGTAAACCATTTTTTGTTAAAAGGTTTTTAAACATTTATTTCCCAATTAAAAAAAAAAAGATTCTAATTCATTTTGATCAACAGCCTGTGTAGTAGATGAACCCTTTTGCACTGTTTTGTTAATTAAAAAGATATAATTTGTCAGAAAAATCACTGAAAATTAATTTATTTTTTGAAACTTGGGTAAATAAAAGGAAGTTCCAATCTGCAGTAAAACACCGTGGAGGATTAATGCAAAAATTTAAATGCAAAATGCAAAATTTAACCAGTCTCTTTCTGAGACTTTCTGACCTTGACTCTTTGAAAGCTGTAGTCATACTTGCAAATGATGTATGCTTTATTTCCACTATGCAGAACTTGAAGAATGTCTTAGCTGTGTTTAATATCAATCTGCAGACAAGTAACCTGATGCCAAGAAATATTTTTTAATTCCTACAAAAGTCAAAGAACAATGAAACTCAATAGCATTTTCAGGTACTCAAAACTGTCTGTAGAAAAGAAAATGAAAACTGTCAAAATTTGTCTTCTATATGGAATAAATAACGTTCCACAGCAGAGACTGTCAGCACCTCCTCAATAACATATATGAGACAACAGTGTTGTGTTTTATTAAAACACACTCTGTGTTTTATTCAAGGAAGCGCTGAATCGAGGTTCAAGTATTTGAGGCCCACTCCAAAATGTATGGACAGTACTTTCTTAACTCAGACACCCAGTTTATGTTACAGTCTAGAAGTCCTCTTAACTACAAATGTTCAACCTATTTTAGGATCTGGCACATGACTTGTACCACATGCTCTTCAGCATTCTTTTGGCAATTTTACGTGATCATTCCTTGTAACAGACAGGGCTGCTTTTTAAATATGTTTTAAATTGACTGAGCGCCATTAATCTTCCGTTTCAAATTCTATAACTTTCCAGAAAGACATGCTACTGTCATCTGTGTCACTTTACTTAACTGGCTTCCTTATGGTACTAATGCATTTACAGTTTGTTATCACAGTCCTAGTTTTTCTGTAACAATCATTGAAATAACTCAGGCATTCAATCCTGGAAAGCCACAGACTATTCCGCACTTTGAAATTCATAGATTTAGCAGCATAGTGTCAGATCATTTTTCATAACCCTTGTTTCCTTGTCAGCATGTCATAGCCAGTAAAGAGCTGCTAGATTAGTACAAATATATAAATCTTTTCTCAGCTTCACCTCACTGCTGTTTAATACTACTTTACTACACCACTGTGCTTACTAGCTTAAAATACCTTCTGTTTGGAGAAACGCATATTTATTATTATTATTGGGGAGTTTTTGTGCAATTTCCCTGAGCACAGGCTGACAGTTGCATAGCACTTTGTCATTTATCATTGTACACAAGATCTGTCAACTTGGGAAACAATTTCAATAAAAAAATTCTGCATGAAATTACTTTGTGAAAGGAAAAAAAAAACAGTTCTGCTTTTGTATGTGCAATTCTGTGTCTCTATTTATTTATTTATTTTTGTCTACTTTTTTCTTCTTTTTTTAATTTTGGCTGTGAAAGGTACTTAATGTACCAAAAACAATTTGTACAAGCATTATTTCACCAATTGAAAGTGTGTACGCCTTGCTGAGGTCTCCCTTATCTAACTGTTGCTAATACATTTTCATGCTGTGCTCTTATGGCTTCATTTTACAGTTGACGAGATCACCCACTCCATGCTGTGTTGGAAATGGGACCCTCGTCACTCTAGTCCACAGAGTGCACTTAACATGTGAACAACAAACAACAAAAAGTTACTGCTTTAAAACATCTTCATCCCTTTATCCCTTTGTTGTAAACTTAGCCTTGCTTTTATGGCTCACTTTAATAAACCAAAGTATAACAGCTATGTAAATCAGAAATCCCGTACCTATCAAAAAGAGGGAGGATTTACTAACCCATAGGTTCTGTTGAGTTAACCTCAGAAGAGGTCATAACACTCTTCAGATTCTTCTAAAATCTACAGCAGTCCTCCTCTGCTGACCTCATCCTCCTCAAAGCTTACAGTGGGAGAAATAATATTTCCTTTCCATGACACAGCATTTTTCTCCACTTTTGTTTAATTTCTTGTACATCATGCCCTGTAACAAGATCAGCATCTAAGGCCTACAGTTAGTAAAACCAGCTGGGGCAATAATTGCTGTGAAATTATGTTCTGGACAGCTGAAAAGGAGGGAGCAGTATTACAGTCTCTTGCTTTCCACCCTGTCAGTTTTTTCTCTAGCTATGGATTTGTTGTCATCAGTGCCTGATGATTCTGCTGACACCCCTGTCAGAAAATGAATTTTTCACTCCCCACTTGATCGACTCCATTCATAGTGTGTAACTCTGTCAAAAAGTGCCACTCTCAAGCTCACTCACTCATGTGTTTGTGTTTTCTACATTAATACTGGACAGACAGACCGATACATAAATGCATGAAATATTCAGTAGGTATATTTCCCCCTTAATTTATAGTTCTTTATTGTCATTGAGAAATGCTATGTATTCTTCGAATTTGCTTTAAATCACTTTAAATCACACATTTCAAAAATCTTTCTTTTGGAGGAGGGAGATTTGCAGATTCTTTACTTCATGCATGAATTAAAGCACAGATGTTAAGTTTTGGCAGTTTCTCGATGAAACTAATATTTGAATGTATGCCATTAATGCCACGGTTTCATATACTACTACTAATAAAGAGATGCTCCAGAGCCTTTCATAGGAGACTAGCTTGTGTTAAATTAAAGTGACAGATGGCTTCAAAACTTGGTCCATAGAAATGACTCAGTAATGGTGTAAAAAATAATAATTGAGGGATCTTCTAGAGCCTGGATTATTCAGCCTAAATGATTGCATATTGCTCTCTGAGAGTCAGTGTTCACAGAGAGAGTTCTTGTTTCTGAGGAAACAGTCAGCCCTCGGTAGCCGTCACTGAATACTGCATTAAAATGCACAAAACTGCCTACAGGCAACCTACTTGCAAGATGCAGAATCACAAACTTTTTCAAGTGTGAGCAGAATGTGCTTTCATACAACAATGAACGGCCTCACAAGACTTCATCTCTGTAGCAGGCACAAGTGTTTTAGAAATCACTTCATCATACAAGGAATAAAGTAGAGTAAGACTGTTAAAAACGTACACAAAATAATTTGTGACAGCAGAGGTACTGCTATGTATTGTTATTAAGATGCTGATAAAAATTAAGAGCCATTGGAAGAAAAACGCTATCAACAAGATGAAGAGAAAAACTGTCATTAACCTGAGATTATTCATGTGACACCGGAAACAATGTTCTCAGGATCTGTGAGATCACTGCTGTCAATAAGACATGGCTCAGTTGAAGTTAATGAAGCTATACAGATGATAAAAGCTATTATACAAAAGCTATCATATTGATAAAAAGAAGAGCACACATAAGCTGCCTGGTAAATCCCAGCCTCAGTCAACATGGCTTTGCATTTAATATCAGTGAAGGTAAATTTTACAATTAATATATTTTCCACTAAATGATTTTATCACCAGCTGTAAGCAGGCTAGTAAGGGTAACCAAATATAAAATCAGCAGATGCTGTCCTCAGAAAGTTGTTGGGATTTTTCATGTGATTTGATGTTTCCCACAGTATTTTCATTTAAAAAGTGCAAGAAAAGTTGAGAGAGGGCAGAGGATGGCAATACAAAAAACACAATTTCAACTGACTTTAGATTTATCAGCAATAATAAAGGGTTTTCAAATGTATTCCTGTCATTCATTTTAATATAACTATCCTGACATGGATATAATTCTCCAGTACCTGATCATTTATTAGAACAACATCTTTTAGAAGAAGTTATGGTCATTTTGATTTCAAAATAATTATTTCAAAGAATTTGTTAATTGATTTTTTAATAGTAAAGTCTTCTATCTTGAAGAAAACAGCAAGTTTATTGTTTTTCTTTTCGCTTTAATCTCTGAGTTTTGGTTCCAGCAGGCAAATTTTTTCCTCCAAGTCAATTATAACTCTAAAAACAAATGAAATGTAATTACCTTTTTATTGACACATTAAAAGGAAATAAATAGTATAATCAGCAGTTATATGCTTTCCTCAAAGGTGTTGCTTTCATAAGTATTATGATTAGCTAACCAGATTCAAAGAAGTGGGAGAAAGAGGTGGGAAGAGCGCTGTGATAAGAGAATAGGGAGTCAGTGATTTCAAACAAAAAAGGAGTATTTCTAAAACAATCTGATACAAGAACAGCTGATTGAATTGAAACACATAGGGGGGTAAAATTGTTCTTATAAAATTTTACAAATCATTGCATTCCACCTTTACTTACAATATTTTATTGCTTTACAATTCTGCTGCCCAAGGGTTTCATACTATCGTATGGTTTTGGAGCAAAAAATTCTGCAGTCTTAATTAAACCGCCTCTACAAATGATACAACTGGACCTGCAGTCTTAATAAAACACCTCTATAGATGACACAACTGGACTTGCAGTCTCTGGGTAAAAGAAGGTCATCACAACTGAGTGGTCAATTTTATATGACAGACACTGAAAATTATTAGCCTTTTAAGAAATGATCTGTGAGAAGTTGGTTGTTGATCTTGAAGAGCTTTGATACATAGTACACTCATTTTTTTTAACCAACCATCTGGACAGTAATCTCCAGTTTGAATGACAACTTTTTTTGTACTTTAACAGGTAGGCTTAAGTCCACTAAGATGCTTTTACGATGGAAATAAAAAAGGAAGAGTCTCATAATGCTTAAATTGTGTCAACCAATTGCTAAAAGGAAAAAAATAATAATCCCCCTCTAAATAACTAGGAAAAAATGAGCACAGGGCATTAAAAAGTTAACAAATGAGGGACTGAAACATTTATTCAGTCAGAGAAACAAATAGAGTTTAAAGGGGAAAAAAATCACAGAGAAAGTAAAACAATTATCAGTTATTTTAGGCAATAAATGTTCAGTAATGTCTTCTGAGGATTTGATCGAAATGGTGCCAGTGTCTCACGCTTTGGATGAAGTTACAAACACATAGAGGAGCAATCAGACCATTTGATCCAAAAAATTACAGATCAAGGATCTGATACACAAAGGAGTTATTTGAAAAATGACTGTCTGGAGCTGGAGCGGAGTGTCTCACACACATTAATACTGTTGCTATAAAAAGAAAGGATAAGGAGAAGGAAGGACAAAAGAATGAAGAAATGACACCAAGTGCTCATTGACCTGAATGACAATAGTGGAAACTTCTATCACCATTTTTTTCTACTTTGAAGTAAAATGCAGAGATGAAGAGTCATGATTAAGCAAGGAGTGAAAAAAGCAGAAAAGTTCTGTTTAGCAAGTCTGCTTAAACTAATACTTTTTTCTTGCCCATTATTTATTACAACCCAAGTATACAACCTAATGTCACCCTGCTCAGGTGGAAATGTGAGCATGTGGGCTATTTAATATAGTGAATTTGCCTAATGTAGCACAATTACAGAAATGTGCTGAGTAACTTTGGGCTGATTCCCCAGTAAAGAATTCTTTATGGAGTGCCTACAAGGCACACCTGTGTCTCATTACCTGAATCGATATTTTTGCCATGTTGATTTGAAGGACAAAATAGGCTTAAGAGATTCTACTTTCATAATTACAAAGAACACAAAGAAGACACATTAAAAACTGGAAGAAAAACTCAAAAACCTGCCACACAGTACAACAGGAGGGCAAAAATACAAGGTTAGCTCTAACTTTGCACCTAGGAGCCTCTGTATAGCAAACAATTCCATTTTGTTAACAAGCCACAAGCGTACACTTAAGAAGCAGGTGAACAAATGTAATTGTGAGAAGTACAATGATGCTTCTGAGTCTAAATTGTGTTCCTCCCAAGGCACATGTGTTCATCTACTGCATAGTATTTTTGTGTGTGGTTTTATTTTTCCCCTCTATTTTAAAACAAGTAAACGGCTTTTCCCTTAATGACCGCAAAGAGGTAAAGGCTTACAGGATTCCTTTTCAAATCTGTCACATGTCTGTTTCTGTATTATTGAAATAAAGCAGCCATAGGCCTTCTCTCTCTGTATTCCTGGCTTTGCTCTGGCCTGTGAGGTCAATACAGACTAAAGGCCATTAATATCTGATAGCTGCGAAGGACTTGTATTAAACACCGATACTCCCTTCATGATCTCTGGTGAATAGGTTTCCCTATCAGAAAAACACCATTAGAGTTATCAGCAGCTGGCACAGTTTTAACCTCAGCAGAGGCCAAGGAACAAACAAACAGAGACTGAAATACCCCATCATCTCTAGAAGCAGTTACTTCTACTCTGAGTGCAAGTAGGTTGGTGAGGTACCGGGGGTAAATTTGCCCTCTGTCTGCTCCTGCCATACCCGTTCCTTGCACAGAGAGAGACAGGTGTAACCTCCATGACTGACAATCTGACCACTGTGACTAGCTTTTCATTCAGTTTATTTGCTCTTAAGCCTTCTTTGCAGACCACTTTTATTCTAGAGAATCAAAATCTGCTGGAAAGCAACCCAGGTGTTCAGACAGCTTCAAAGGTAAGGCTGTGCTGAAATTAGTACTGAAAGCAGGACTTTTAACCTTTCACACTTTGATGACTGAATTTAGACTCCACATTTAAAACTCTCATTTTTCAGGGGACAATTTCTTTCTCAGTAATTTATGTATGTATTGTGCAGGAGAAGATTCACACACTGTGGCAGCACAAACATTTAAAGTTGGTGCTTCAAAAATCCCCCAAGATTATACCACTTCAGCCTCCAGCAGCTGACCCATATTTAACACATTTAACATGCGCACTCCTGCACAAACCACCTCAGGTGCAGATGGCTTTTGTGATTTGATCCTTAAGGGGCAAAAATGATTCAGAGTGACAGAAAAATGGCAGTAGGCTGCTAAGGACCTCTAGTCACTTCCCTTCCCAAATACTGTCAGCTGCGCTAAGGTGATGCAAAAACTGTGAGGAAGGGTTAGAAGGAGAAACGAGCTGTGCAGGCACGTGTTGGACTACACAACGGGCAGGCCCAAACACCACTGCTTCAGCTACCCTGTTGCACTGAGCGGCATGGCTGGAGGGAAACCTCCAAGCCTCAGTGTTTCCACATGTCCCTCTGCTCACGACAAGTTGGTCTCCTTCACAATATGGTGTACAGTCTGAACTTCAACCCCACGCTTTCCTCTCCGAAAACAGCCCACTTAAGAGTTTCATCACTGGATCTGTGGCTAATTGGTCTTTAAAACTGGCAGAGTTTGGCATGGAATATACTTGTCTGCGGGTGTAAGGATTGGGATGTTAGAAAGGTGCATAAGGAGAGTTTTGCCTGGAGGTGAATCTGGATTTAACTGATCAGTCCTGGATTTTTAGCAGTGGCATTAGCATAAAATGCTCAAAGGGGTATAAACATTGAAAGAAAGCATGTGGCATCCACATAAGAGAGAGTCTTAATTCAAATTGCAGTCATCATCACCTTAAATATAAAGAGAGCTTAATAAAAAAGACTTACCACTAATCACATGCAGCGCCAATGCCACTGTACTTTCTTGTTGCTGGTTGCCTGGAAAGGAACGTAAGTTTTGGTTATGCTATGTCCTTAAATGCACGGTGGAAAAGGATAAGAGCTGAAGGTTTAATCTAAACAAGCTTCCACCTACCCACCCATGTCTTGCATTTTTACTCCCCATCCTGCCCTCAGAAGGTAAAAATAAATTGCTGGAGTCTTTGCAGACCATGAGTACTTGCTGATGGAGCGGCACCTGAAATCAGAAAAAAAAATCTGCTTTACGTCTCCGTTGTCTGGGAATTAATTTGTATATATGTGCTACAAATCACTATCTCCACCAACTGCTTGATATGGAAAGAAGAAAATGATGCTAGTAATGTATGACCCTGAGAGTAGAGGAATTGTAGCTATTTACATCAGTTGTCAGCAACCTGCTGCTTGTTTGCGGTGTTGCTGCATGGATATAGATAACCTCTCTGAAACATTAGCTGAGACAAAGCAAGTAATTCTTTGTTGACACATTGTCAGTTTCTAATTTGTTCTCAAACTGTGAGGTAAATCCTCCATCTCCACTGGAAAAAGGACCGCTCTATCTCGCATCAAGCTTTCTGCCCTTTTCACTTTCTATTCTCAGCTGGAAATGTAGTCGAAAAGGAGTTTCCTGCCCGGAAACTGATAAAACACACCAACAAAATTATCTGGAGAGTTTAACCTTAGCTGTGGTCCCTTTACATCACCCTGAATAAAAACACAGAGCAATGCAGAAAGAAAACCATGATCCTTATTAGTGCAGCATCAGAAGTCAGGTGGGCTGCAGTTGCAAGGGACAGAGGTTATCCCTTGCACTCAGAAAATGTGGCTTTACCTACAGAAATAAATGCCTCGGAGCCAGGTCTTGGTGAGCAAAAATGAAAAGCTGAGAAACAAAACTAGACTGATGACTTTTCACGAAACATCGTTATGCCAAGAAGAAATGGCGAACACTGTGGCAAGGACTTCATCCTCTTTCCACTCCTACTTCTTGGTGCCTTTGAGGAGCCTGCACTGAGAACACAGTAAAATGCGATGTGCTAGGAATTTCCTTGCGGAGAGATTGACCTGATTACATTTCACTGGGCATAGGAGCTCATTCTTCTTTCTGACTGCTGCTCGGATATAAGACTGACAGCTGGACTCCATCACTTGGATTAATGGGTTAAAAGCTGACATCTTTTTAGTATTTTGGACTTTATTTTCTTTATCAGCTTGACTTTCATGCTCAGAGTGCTCTTGCCACAATATTCTTTTAAAAGTACACTTGTCAGGGTCCATTTGCCACTAGCTACCTTGATGGTGACATCAGCGATGGCTGCGGTTTACCTTTTGACCTTAGAGAGGCAGCAGATGGGCCCAGTAATAAATCCCGATTATTAGTGAAGGAGCCAATAGCTTGGAAAGACAGAAATAAAAGTCAGGCAGTTTTACACTGCAGTTCTTGTTATCTGCTTTGATATGGAGTTGTGGGCCATGTCAGGGGTGATGATGAGCAGCCTGGGCTGCCTGCAGCCCTCTGCTCCCGGGCAGGCGGTGCGTACCGTGCCGCCGGCCTTCTCTTCCTGCCCTCCCTCCCTCCTCCCTTCATACCCCAGCAGCCCAAACCACCTCCCCACCCTGAGTCCACTTAAGCTTTTGGGTCTGTGACTTAAAAGCAGCAGGCAGAAGGCTAAGAGCCCTCGGGGTAGCCAAGGGGCAGCCGGAGCTGGGCCGCTCTGCACAGGCTGCTGGGGTAATGGCTGATGTGTGTCATGCAGGCACTTGAGGAGGGTGCAAGGGGCTGGAGCACTGCCGGGAAGAGGCCTCAGCGCAGCCTGGGTTTGGCGAGGGACGAGGGAACTTTGCCATGAAGCTTTAATAGTGTTTTTTAAAAAAAAAAAAAACAAAAAACAATGGCGCAGTCTCCTACAGCGTCGATTTTGTGCTCGAGACGCTGGGGTTTGCAGGCGGTGAGGCCGGGCCAGCCGGCAGCCGAGGGTCGGCAGCAGTTACCTACAATGCCTTGGTTGGGCCTTGGTTACAGAAAATGCATTTTAGCCAAAGCAGTACACTGCATGGTTCAGCTCAGACAAATATTTTACATTTTTGGAATAAGGATGTTTATGTTTTAATCTTGGCTGGTTTTGGTTTTTTCCCCAGCATGTATAGTTTGATGGGAGAATTTTCTTGATTGTTTCTAGGCGTGTTATGTAGTTGTGTACTCAAATCCTGCAGCAAAATTCTTGGTAAATCGTGGTTTTGCACAAGTAAAGATTGTAAGATTTTGCTTTATACAAACACAAAAAGCTGCCTTTAATAGCTCAGCTGCATAAGCCAAATTTCCAAGATCCCATTGCTACCTGCATGTACTTATGACTTGAATATTCACAAGCCTTATTATACGTTGCATGACCCTGTACAGGAGAATAATGAAGCAATTGCTTACTTAATTATTAGGCATAAATCACCTAGGAATAATACATATTAAGAATTTTTTTCTGAAATTTATATGTATAGTTTTTGTCATTTTAATTTATGGTTTTCTTCTTTTTCTAGGAAAGGTGACAAGGCAAAAAACCTTTAGCATCTTTGCCTTAAGTCTTTGTTGGGGATAAGTAATTTTGTCTTCTTCTCACTCCAAGTTTTTGTTGATGCTTTGAAACATTTGAAGTTTTCCATTCAGTGCTCTTTTCTCAATAGATATAGAAACTGTCTTTCAAAAAAAAAAAAAAGATTAATTTATATTGGGGGTCCAATCCCGCTCCTTTTACATCTGTGAGCAGTCCCATTTAATTTACTGAGAGTAATGTGAACAGACTATATCTTTTAAACCAAATCAAAGAAAGTTTCACACTTTTCTTGTCTTTCCCATTGATTCTACACTTTCCCATTCATTTACTGGTAGGAATGACTGTACTTTGTCCTGGCTTAATTTGCAAACTATTATTAAACTATTGGTTTTGTTGCAAGTGATTTACAAATGAACATTGATTTTTTGCTTTCCAACAAATCAGTCATTTAAAATTCCAATGACTTATCAAGCAATTCCTTCCCCAAAAAGGTACGCGCAACAATTAGGACATTTTTGATTGTTGGTTAAATTCACTTCAGGTATATCATGGAGAAAGGTCTTTTCATATCAAAAAGTTCTACAATTCGTTTTCAAAAATGGGAATAATTTCTGAGGTGGAAAAAAGATTGTGGCTTTTTTTTTTATAATTTTCATAAATGTTATTCATTTACCTGAGCAGAATTTTTCTGTGAAAATATTTGGTAGCAAATCTACAATAGGTAGTTTTAGATGCAATACTGCAACCTTTGTTAACAGAAGTACCAGAAGAGTCAATTTAAGATGCCATTTTCTATCTCTGTATAGTGTAAATGAAGAATACACATAGGAATAGGGTCCTTAATTTGTATAACAACAGACACAAGCTTACTGCAAATTATTAACGGCTAGTGGTTTTACTTCATCAGTTGTTAGTTATATCAATCATTTCCTTGCCAGCATGGAAACAGAAGCTCTGCTGTTTTGGAGAAGAAAGTGTATGTGTATGTTGTGTGTGTTCCATATAAATTACCCAGGTGTTTTAATACATCCAGGTGGGTTTTTATTCCTTTTGGAAAAACAGAAAGGAAACAACCCAAGGGCTAATGTTCTAATTATCAGTGGTTGTGCAAGCCTCCAAAAAGCATGTATTCTATAACCCCTGGAAAAATTCTGACATGTTATAAACTGGCTAAATTAGCTTAAATCAGTAAACAAACAAATTGGTGCCAGCACAATAGTACAACAATGCAGTGCATACTAAGTGACTTATTTTCCTAATGCCAAAAATAGCTATATAAGACAATGCTAAATAGCCTTGATTTTTCTTTCTGTAATTTGAGTTAGAAGTTTTAAAAAGTCATAATTCCTGATCTTTAAAGAAGAATGGTAGAACATCTAATTTCTCCGAGATTTCTGGGATGTTCTTGGTTGACATTGACTTACAACCCAAATCATATATGATTCAAAATGTTAAAAACAAAACAAATTTCATCCAACTATTGTGGTAACTCTGGAAGCTTGGGTGTATGATTTTTTTTAGTATAGCATTGAAAGAGGAAGCCAAATTCTTCTTGAGGTCAGATCATATTGGGCTAAACTGAGTAATATTGAAATAGGATTGCTTATGTAAGAAATGATACAAAAGCATGTGGGAGAAGAGCATAAAAAACTGTAAGGAAATGTAAGACACTCCACAGTGGTTTTTGGAATCAAGGATAGGGCCATCAAAATGTAATGAAAAAGCATAATTTTTACTCTTAATTCCTGAGAGCTGTTTATCTGCTTTTCTATTCTGTATTGGAAAATACTGTGAAGATATGAATTTTGTCTATGAACAACAGATAATACCCTACGTAAATTAAAGGCTGGCCCTGCCTGATTGCAGAAGTGTGGGGAGAAAGTTGCAGAAGCCATTCCTTTCATTGTTGTGGATATTATTTTTTGCAGTCCCAGGGTGTGTAAGTATAATCGTTTTTTATGATTCTGGTAATAGACTTTGGTAGTAACCTCTCTGGGTGTGAATATAGTATATTCTGTATACAGAATCTATCGTGTGTTTAGGAAATGGAACTGAATTCAGTTTTGAGTTTTGCAGGCTACCACATACTGTAACTTCTTGAATTTTTAGTTATTGACGGTTTTTAAGCCGAAATGTTTATATACTGACTCTTGTGTAGGTAAGATCTTCAGACCTTCATTTATCTTTTATGATCACATAATGATGTCTAAGCCATCAGAATGCTGTATGCATGCTTTTACCTTCTTTTGACTACTCAATGTATTGATGCTAATATCTATACTGGAATGTAGATGGTCACATTTATGCATTAATATGAAATCAAAACAGCATGTCTCAAGCACTTACCTCTTTCAGAATCCAAAATGCTTCTCACAAGTGACATAGAAGTTTTTCATCTTTGAAAATCACACAGACACACACACAGACACAGAGCTGAGGAAGAAAAGGTATGTGTATTACTGAATACATTTTCTGCTTCCGTCAGTAACATACCTGTTTTGACCAGTCAGTGGTACTGGAAACTGCATATTTGCTGACAAAAGTGAACTAGACCTATGCACATGAATTTGTGCTTTAAATGAGAAACACTTTGTTTAAAGTGCTGTGTTCTCTCCTGTCTGCATTTAGCTACACTAACGTATTTCTCCATGTGAAACTGAATAATTAATTGTCCCAATGGTGCCATCAGGAAAGTGTTTTCAATTGCTGTTTCTGGAGACTCCATTGCTACTCAGCTCCCATGAATATGTCGATAAACATCATGGTTGCCTACAACAGAATATATTTCTTTTACACACTTCACAGCCTTTTTCTGAGAATATAAGAGACCTGGATATATAAACTGCTGGTGTTCTTTGTGCAGTAACAGAGTCCTTCAGTCTGAACTGTTGCTTTTCTAGACCGCGATCAATACGTTGAAAAAGGAAAATAGTACTGGTAGCCATACTAAAACTCATTTGTACCTAAAAGGAACTGTAATAATGTAAACAACATTTGTTGATCTTGGTAAAAGCAGACATAAACTGTCATTTTGTTTTCCCTCTTTTTTGAGGAGCAGGCATTTCTATAGGGTTTCCTCAATTTTAGTTGCTGCTTTTGCAGAATCATGGTTGATGACCTTTTCTGAGGGAACATCCCACATATTTATTGCAATTGACCTCCTCATGAATTAATCAGGATTTATATACAGACATTTTCATCATAATTATTGAACATCCAGATTTGTATCTTTTCCATGGTAGCTTCACACATATACAATATGCAGCACAGCTACGATCATGAGTAGTTTATCATGGTTTTCCCTTGTCTTCTACAGGGTGTAATGAATGCCAAAAGGTATATAAGTGAATCTGTCCATCTCTCACAAAGTATTAAACTCCATTAAGAATTAACCATCTATATTCATGCTTCCTGGTACCCAAATTACAAATCCAGAGAAATGGCTCCACACCACACAACAAGGCAATGCTCTTGTTACAGCAATCACATATCTTCTGGGATCTGTCTGTGATTACTATACATCTGACCCTATTTCATAGCATACTATTTTGCAGGTCAAAATTCTCTGGTCTTGATATGCTACTGAGTTGGTGCAATCCAGTTCAGTAACAATGCTCCATTAGAACAATCACATCTTGTAACTGCCCTGTACATCTCTTGTATCCTTTCAGCACTCAAGGCCATTGACCATGACTGGTTTTTGTTGTATGGAAGCAAAGTTGCTTCTCATTGTCATTATTATTTTGGCGGGGGGGAGGACCAAGTGGAAAGTGAATTTTTACTGCTGAGTTTATTTTCATGTTAAAGATCTGACAGCTTTCCTCCTCTTTCACAGTATACAGCACATCCACTGGCCTTCCTCCATGAACAGTTTTTGATGGTGGTTTTTGAGAGACATATAGAGACACACAGAGATTTCTTTTTAAATACTGCATCTATTGCATTCTATTTAAGTATAACTTGACAGAGATTTTCTGCTGAGGTGACAGCTGACTTTTTCAGGGAAAGCTGGGAAAGATTCCCCCCCCCTTTCTGAGAAATGCAATAGCTGGGAACCAGAACTAGGCAAGTTCAAACTAAGAGCCACGCAAATATTTTTAACAGGGATCATTGGGATAACTGACACGGTTATTGCAGTTTCTCTCTCAATGTACTACAGCTACACTTATTTGAACTATGAAAAATTTTGCATAACAATACATTAAATTTGTGACATGCATTCAATAATCTGATATTTATATTACATATGTCTTATTTTGCCGTGTGTGATTGTCCCTCTCTATTTATGCTTATCGTCCACCTGCTAAAAGGCATCAGATACTTTTTTTTGTAAATGGACTTTGCTATTCTATGCACTATCTCTTCCTAGAGATGTAATTTAGCCATTGTGTATGTTCTGCTATACCCATCATTTTAGAAAAATCACTTGTGTTTATCAGATTGCAAGAGTCTTTTGTTAAATCAACACAAAATGTTGTCCTCTTCTTCAGTCATCGCAATTACACCACTAAATGCAGAATTATTAATTCACAGTTTTAGCTCACAAACTGCCTACTTGTTCCCACAGACTTGCGACTCTTGCATATTATGCAGAGACCATCATATAATCCACAATCTTCTGATCACTTTCCATTTTCTGTTGGGAATTAGATTTTCCAACACTTCCTCCCTGTATGTTCAAGGCAGACACTTCTTTTATCAACAGTAATGCAATTTTCTATTATTTCCTTAATTTAGGTCTCCTGCAGTATTGAAAGTTCATTCTGAATCCAAAAAAAATTACTGGTTTTGTTGAAGAAAAAACCTCATTGTTCAGTTCAAAAGAGATTAAAAAGTCAGAATTGAAGTGTAAAGAAATATGTAAAGATGGAAGTCTTAAGACTCAAAATATCACTATTGAAAAAAAAGGATATCTGTTAATTCAATATCAAGGTTTGGAGGATGACTCCAAAACCAAATGCCTGGGTGATGAAAGTCACATTTTCATAAATCACATTCATATGTAAATTTCAGAAAATGCTTGAAAATAAGCTCTGCCTAGTGTTTGCATTAACTCAATTATTTTAGAAGCTTCAGGCTAACCTGTTTCATTTTAGCTAGATTCCACCTGAGTTGAAGATTAGGGGCTGAATTAGTCTGTTTTATGGTGGACTGAATGAATGAGTTTGTTGGTTTTTTGATTGCAAACTTTAGTTTTCCAAAATCAATATCTACATTATTTATGTTTCAAAGATACCTGTTTTCTGCTGTTTGAAGGTCCTTGTGTTGCATAGAGTAGCAACAGTAGCAATGGCAGACATAATTTCTATCCCTATTCTTCTAACTCTCAAATCTAAGACAACCCCCATAAATGGCAATATTACAAAGGTAAAGCAATGTTCAATGGCATGTGCAAGAGAAAGAACATCTCCAAATAATGTTAAATTGTTTGGTGATTGAACTAGCCACTGAAACAGAATAACAAAGTGGAAAGCATGAAAATAATAACGTCACATGTTCTACCCTTATTTCTTGGCTATATCAGAGAAGCTACACATACAGGTGAGCTAGTCTTTTGGATGCTTAGGTATTCTCAACTACATTTACACCCAAAGATGCAATGAACATTTTCCAACAACTATGAATATGCCAGCACTGTTCTTATGCTATTAAAAATGAAACACAATAAATATTATCTAACAGAAGGAGGGAGAAATTTCCCCAGAATAGAAGACAACAAAATGTCAGCTGTATTTGTGCAAGAACTTCAATTTTCAACTAAGCAATCCCATGTACTAGGAAAAGAAAATCTTTTCAATTTGGAGGACTTTGACAAATATTAATATATCACAGTTGCAATGGGATTCATTTGTGCTGTGGAATCCAAGAGGTCAGTACATCTGTAAAGACTTACAGTACTTAAGAGATGATCGTACAAGACATATGGTTTAATCATGATGTATTTAAGCCTTTTTTATCTGCTTAAGAATTCAATGATTTTCTTTCTCTAATTTAAGAAACCATTTGCTATTCCTCTCAACAACCAAAAAAGTATTAATACAGCAACCACAGTGTATTAAAAATGGACTGAGAAAAATCAAGATTACATAACTGTAATTGATTACAACTATGATTAAAATGTAGATATAATGATTTCAGTGTTAATCCTTATATGGTTGACATCACACTATAAATTGTTATATATGTGTGGATTTCCTATAGAATCTCATTTATAGCACAGTAAATCCTCAGAGGAAGATAATGAAAATGCAGAAGGACCCTGTGATTTATATCTCAGCATTAATATGTTTATGTCACCAAAGCTATCTCCTAACAGCAGTTTATTCTGCTAAAACTATGTCCTCCCAATAAAGTTCATAACCATTGTTTTCTTTTCAGAATGCTAACACATGCGTGCCTGGTGTTGCATGAACCATGGTGGAAAAAGCCTGACAGAGTTTGAGGTATCTGCTTTTGCCAAATTGCCCTTCATCGTTGCTAGAATGCATATGCTCCCCCAATCCTCATTGATGGCCAGCCATTGGTAAAGGAATGTGGTAATCACAAGTTGTAAAATTATGCCCTGTGCCAAAACTATGGGAAACTTTCTGCGTAGAAGTATCTAATCCAAAGAGATTGTAGATGTGTCACATAGCAGCTATTCAAGGTAGGCTGCTTGTGGTACGATTTGGAATTGAATGCTCAAGTCTGTAAGTGCAGGTCAAGTGTACAGGCAGTTGCATTAAACAGACTATTGAACTGGAGCATGGCTAGAGCAGCACCACAGGGTAATATGACTCTCTTCCGTAAACTCAGCCACCGAGTATCACCTTTCAGGAATGCTTGTCTTTTTTGTATTCTCCTCGGTCTTATTAAAGTATTTAATAAAAACAAAGTATCCAGATACTTGTACGTTATCTATCTGGCAGTAGAACAGACTATAAAGAGCACATGGGCATGAAATATGAAATAATTCCTTTTATCACCCAAATAAGAGCTGGGAATATTAAAGGTTATTAGATAATTTAAAAAATTCCTAAAATTAAAAGTTATTAGACAGTCCTGCTCATAGATTATCTGATTATGGACTAGAAAAAAAATGCAAGTTAAAAGTTAATTCAAGAGTATTAACTTGCACAGTCTTAAACATAAGGTTTAGTCTTTAATAATAATCAAGCCTACAAACAATCCAAGGAAAAAAGATATAAGCTTGGTACAGAACACCCATGTGTTAATCCATAGCGTAGACAGGAAGCCACAGTTTAATTTTACCTTGTTCAGGCAGTTCCTCTCAAGTAACTAGGATTTACTTTTATCCATTAACAGGATGATTTTTCATACTGTTCATTAACATATGTTGAAAACATATCTTTTCTGAAGGAAGACAAGATTAGTTATAATGCATATAAAAGTTTAAAAGCTGTCATTTAAAAATGGGACTAGGCTTCTGAAATCTGTAGTTTAATCTCTGAGCATAACCATGCCCAATAACGTATTTCTAGCACAATGATCCATCTCAAAAAAGATTAAAGACAGAAGGATGGGAAGCATTTTATAGCAGGAATCTAGTGGCAGTGAAGCCTGAAAAAAAGAATAATTTAATAGTTTCTTAATCAGAAACTTTTAGACCACGATATATTCCTCAGCTGGTTTCCTAATCAAGGATGAACTCTGACAATGTCTGAACTTTCTGGTTTTGGCTTGATCTGGGAAAGACAAGAATTTGCTTTGGCAAAGATGGAATCATTCAAAAATACTGAGGCACCTGGTTATAGTTGGAGGCTGCTCTGGATAGCACTCTATTGGTTGTCCTTGAGGAAATACAGTGAACTTGTAAGATAGGATGTGAGTTTTTAACCATTGGCATCTCACGCATCATTACAAGGAATTAAGCATAAATATAACCTTACTTGTTTCCTAAAAAAACCTGTTGTGTTCAGCAAGGGCACCAGCCTACCTTCCTTCCATAAATGAGTAAATATTCATCTAGGTGAAATGTACACACTTATCCTGAGGGCTAAAATTGGGCCTTTCGATAATATGGGATAGCTTATTATTTATGCTCAGAATGAATGCTGTCACTTACTCAAAAAGGTCCTGTAACATTTTCTTTGCAGATATCTTCCACATATGGGCTATGGTAGAACCTCATGTGATACTGCCAATGCTCTGAGTCTGCTATGTATGGATTTGGATAGAAAAAATATTTGGATCTAATAATTAAGATCTCTAACAGTCAGCATCACAGAATCATGATGGACTCAGGAATTAAAAAAATGAAATTACATTCTTATCTGAGCAGAAACCTGAAATGGTGCACCAATATTTTCTTCAGCTAAACCATGTTTTATCATGCTTAAGTTTTCCTTCATGGGTTTTATATTGAACAATTGCTTTGAAATATGTTTTATTGGAATCTTGATTTTTAATTAGATTGCAGACTGATACTAAGCAGCCATTGTTTTCATTAATAACAAGTGCTGTCATGGTCATAGAAGAGATTTTTTTAACCTAAAAAAACCTGGTCATTTTATGTACAGACTATCAGCAGCCAGACACTGTTTACCTTCAGTGACTGCAGCATGTTTATGTATGTCTACCTCATCAATTAGAAACAAATAGCCCAGAAAGGATGTACTCTTAGCATCTAAGTAAATAATGGAGATGGATAAATGAAAGTTACTAAATCAAGATGAAATACATTTCTAAAGCTGTGTCAGCTGTGCTTTCAGGCCCAAGGAAAACAAAATTGATCACCTGGTTACAATCCAAGGTCAAAGGTCTAAAACAGAGACTGCTGACACTTAGGTAAATGACATGTTTAAAATAATAGGATAAGAGAAGTTTTCATTTAAAAGGAAAAAGAAACAAGGAATATATGTATATAGAGGAGTGTGGTATTGAGGTTTATGCAAAGACTTTTTACCTGCTATTTTATTTTCTCCTTATGAAATAACTAGGGATGAAAATCCATCTGAAATCAACAGAAAACTTTCACTGATTCATGAAGATCCAGGTTTCATAACAGATGTCCAAATATCTTCTGTACTCTAGTAGTGAAGGGAAAAACCAACCTCAAAATGTTAATTTTTTTTCTGCTTAGGTTCTTTTTCTTAAAGTGTTAGGAACAACATTTTCAAGACTGTTTATCAATAAATAATCCTAAAATGTTTGTAAAATATTAAGAATAAAGTAATCTATACAACCATGTTTCCTCTCATGAAATTAGGGAAAATCGTAAGAATGGAGAATCAGTCTTGCAGAAAACTGTACTCCATGGAAGTTTGTTTGGTTTGTACTTCATAAATGCATAAGACTCAACTCTGCTTAGGAGAGTATTAGTGACATCACAGCAAAGTTTTACAGAGGGGATGGCTTGCAAATCAGAGCCACAGAGATAGGGTTTTCCAAAGACTTTTCCACTAGATAAATTATTTTCTTTAGGGCAGGGTCTATTTGATGATGTATCAATTTAGTCTGGTAAAAACTAACATTGTATTGGTACTGTGACAAAACAGGCAAAATAAGTCTTATTTCCAGAAGAAATCAGGGACCATGAGATAAACAATCTTTTTCTCAGGATTAACTAAGAATTATACATCTGACTCAAGTTTTGATTACAACATGCTCAGATAACAGTGCAAATTCCAGATGAAATGCTGATAGAAATGAGGTTGCCAGCAGTCTAAACTAACAATCGATCCTTTTACTCAGCCAAAGGGATATCATTATAATTATTAATTATTTCATTTTTATTTGTGCCTTAATCCAGATAAAGCAAAGTGACTGCATTTTTGGAAACTGTTACTTTTCAGTCTAAGATGGTTACTGCATCACCTCCAGTCAGAATAAAACATCACTGTTGTGTATCAAAGATTCATCACCCAGCTGAGCTAGAATTCCCTGTTTGCTCTGAAATTGTGGTCTCCTACATGACAGTAAAATTTGCGAAGTCCCATCTCCAGGTTGCCCTGCCATATATTAAATATTTTAGCCAGAAAGAAACATTAAGAAGGCCTACAGACTAGAAACACAATTGAAAAACCTCTAAGAAAGGAAATATCTTATTAATTCATTAAGTCAAACTGCTTGTATCTACACTTGTATGACTAGAATTATGGTTCATTAACTTCATTTCTTTATATGAGTTAATTAGCTCAGAGGAGGCCAGAAATTAATTACCAGCTTATATAGTTTGTGCAGAATGGCATTCTGTTTATTTAGTTTCTCCTATTAACTTTTAATCTCTTCAAACAATAAAAGAGGTAATTAGTATTTTATAAACAAAAATGAATGCAACAAAGGCAAATAATTTGCCAAATAGTGAGGCTCCTGTGTGGAACCTGATAGTTGTGTGGTTCAAGTTACAGACCTTTTCACTGTTAAGTATAAGCAAAAGGAGATTGAAAATGTAGGTAGTCTTAAGGCAGGGCCATGCAATCCATCATTAAAGAAGAGCTACCTACTAATACCTCACAGAGCAGAAAAACGAGCCTTAAAAAGTTTCCAGCTGTTTGAAAATAATTGCCCATGTATTCAGCTACAGTAACAGTTGTAGCTAGCTTTACTAAGGTACAGGAACAGAATGGTACAAAACAGGAAAACAAAAAGAAACATATTTCATTTAAGTAAAAAAGACACAAAAAACACCTGAATGTACATATAAGCATATAAATGAGTATACTATTAATGCATACTATATGACTGTGGTACAAACAAAAGGTCAAATGTCACCAGTGTCTTTAGTGTTTAACCAGGATATGTTTCTGCACTAACTATAACATATATTAAATCTGTTTAGCAACTTATAAGATAAAACATTGTATGTTGATAACATATATTGACCTTTGCTTCATTTTTTTCCTCTGCAGAGACTGCATATGTGATATTCTTTGTAATTTTTTGGTAATTTCAATAAGTACATGGTAAATGTACAAAGATATAGCACAGTGCAGATATTCATCACCATATTTTTTGTATATATAAGTAAATAAATGTAAATATGTGTCAAGCATGTTACTGAGGAAATATTTCAGGAAATTCTTGAAGAGTGTTTAAGATTTTTATTAGGACTATTTATTCACTTCCCTACATCTGCAAAACCAGGTGCCTTTGTCCAACTCTACAAAACCCAGAGAGAGTCATAAAAGCCCTCTTTAAAAAATCTAAAATCACCATGAACTTAAAGTCTGTAATCTTGAGACATTCATGGACTAAAAAAACCTTGTGGGTCTCATTGAAGAGCGAGCCCGTGCCCTTCCCACTGGTATCTATTTAAAGTTCCAGTTAAAGCCTGCTATATCTGATACTGTAAGACTGAGAACTGCTAATGTTTCGGTGTACAGGAAAGCTGTCAGTAATGTTATAATCTTATCCTATCTTAGACTTTGGCTGTGTGCAATTTATGGAAGCAAAAAGATAAAATATTGTGGGGTTGATTATTTAGCTGTTTGAGGCTTCTTGAAGAGTAGGGTGAGTCAAAATACATTGATTGCAAGACACTGACTAGATGTGTTAGGCAAAGAGACGTCATTATGATATGGTTCTATAATTCATCATTTACCTATAAAATTAACAGTCCCTCCATACAGAGAAACCAGAGAGCTGTTTTTGGGTAAGGAAGGAAAATGTATGATGCGTACATTAAATATTTATCAGTATGGCTTAATTGCTTTATTTTTGCTAGAATCAAATAACATTCGTTAATATATTAATAAAATGGCATCCTGTACGGTCTTTGAATGGTAAGCACTAAAAACAGAATACCATATCTAAAGATGTTTGCCTGGTGTGATAAAACCAACAATAAGAAGGCTTTGTTGGAGTTGCTCAAATCTGAAGCAACACAGGTCTTCCTCATGCACAGGGGGGTAAATCTAGGCTCTGCTGAAGTCTACAGAAAAACTCTTACTGACTGCAAAGAGACAAGGATTTCCCCCACTGAAATCCTACATTTTACCTCAGAGCTCTTTCAGACTTCTTTTTCACCTAAGCTAAAAAATAGAAGTGTCATTTCTCCTACTGCATCAGGTCAGCACATGACATAAATTAGGAAACATTTGGAATAAATCATAGAAATCTTCTGCTAGAATTAAAAGAAAAACCTCCTTTAAATGACAGAAAGATAATATCTAATAACCTTTATCCTTGTATTACTCTAAGAAAAAAGCCACAATAATTAATGCCATTTTGAAGGCTGTGGCAACAAAGGACAAGACTGTAAATTTCTCCATGTTAGAGACTTCGAAAAGTAAAGGAATTAGAAAGGATTTCAAGGCATTCAGTGAGTCCTGAAGCTGATTGTATCAATGCTTCATCAATGAAACACAATATTCCCCACTATCTGTTCAGTGTACACAAAGGTCTTCATTGGAATTGTTTAAATCATCACAATTAATTTTAGCCTCTGACAAAGAATAGAATTTTCCTGTCTCTTGCTGTCTTGTATTTTATTCTGCTTTTGTCTTAAAACCCTCTTGATGTGAAACAGCTGCCATCTTCAACCTGATTAACAGATAGGCATGGGTTCTTTATTGCCAGCATTAGCTTTACAGCACAAATCACACGGCTTCAAAAGGCTGGGGAAACGATCAAACTGCTCACAACTATTATAAACGATTTCAAGCAATTCACCACTCCTAACTGGTGCTGCCTTTGCATATGATTTTCCCAGATAATTCCTGAATATGCTGACATGCTGTGTCAAGTTGATTTCTGTAGTTCTGACAAGAAACAAAACAAAAGCTCTCATCTGAACGCAGTCCTGGACAACTGAGCATGTTATATATGCTTTTTTAAATTTGCCCCTATGATTTCAACCTATAGACACCACTAGCATCTATATATATAGGGGTGAGAAGAAGGAAAGCGATATCTTTTTACTTTTGACATTAATTTTGAATTTTAATAGTAGGATGACATTGTCGATGTGGAGAAAAGGAAATAAATAAATCAGATGCAGAAGCTCAGGAACTTCAATATATTTGCATAAATATTTTTTCCCCATTACAGACAAGTGAGAAATTTTTGCAGAAGTTCTTGTGTTGTCAGTTCAACATTTCCCATTATTTTAATCTTTCTTCACAATTTCTACTTTCACTATTCATTAGATCTTTTTAGGAGGAATTTTATCTATTCCCAGGCTAGCCATTCTTCTGCAAAGAACATATTTAATTCCTTATAATTTCTAAGAAATGGGAAAATTCTCATCCCTTCCTCAACCTAATCTCCCTCTGTGACCCAGCATCTTGTTTCTCTCACTTCCTAATACAGAGAATTCTTCCGGTGTCCCCACCTGCCACAGATATCCTACAGCTGAGTTGTCTCTCATCTTTACTTCATTAAAAAGCAGTTTTAAAACTCAGTACTTAACCTGCACTTTACTTACTAATCTCTGCCTCCTCCTTCAGGTACAGCTGTCATCTATGGCAGCATGTACTGCATTTCAAGAACTCAAAATCCCCCCCTTCTCAAAAGACCCACACCTTCACCTGGCCACATAGTTAAGTATTCAACATAATTTTCTCATCTAAATATAATTATTTCCTGTCAGGTTCTGTCTCTGAACACTCCCACCAAATTCTCTTTCATTACTTATCCCCTTTTTGTTACTTACTAGCTTTACAACTCTAATGTTCCTGCCAGGTCTGGCCTCCCTCGCTGACCTTCGCTCCCTCATTCTTCCATGAAGCATTCACAGAGGTTAATCTTGAACACCAGGGCAACTTCTACTTCCTTGCTAGTTTAGTTGAATTTAGGTGAACAGCTTGCTAAATTTTGTCTTTTTCTCTAGACATTTTCCAAAGCTGGGATTTCCCTTTTCTTTGCTTCTTTTCCTACATTTGCCAAGTTGTTTTGTAGTTTACCTCAACTTTCTCATGGGTAACAGATATCTACATCTTCTCTCTGATCCAAATGGTCTCAACTCCCTGTTTTGTTTCCTTCTGCCACATGCATTTTGACCCTTGCCTTCCACTTCATCCTCTGCAGCTAATTCTTGCTGAAGCAAACACGCTCCTCTTTGGCAAGACAGCTGCATTTCAAACATTATCCTCAACTGTCAGCCTCTTCTGTTCATCTAAAATTTTTTCAAAGTCAATCACAAGTTCTTCTTTGCAAACCAGGTTGCTTTGCTCTGCAAGACTGCCGAATGACAGTTTCCCTTATATGTGACACTGACTTGCAATTCACTCTGCTGAACTACTTGAGAAAAAAACTTGGCAGCCCCGTGATAAATGTCTACATAGTATGGATATGGATAGAAGGCCAACGGCCTCCTGGCCTGTATTAGAAATAGTGTGGCCAGCAGGACTAGGGAGGTGATCATGCCCCTGTACTCAGCACTAGTGAGGCCGCACCTTGAATACTGTGTTCAGTTTTGGGCCCCTCACTACAAGAAGGACATGGAGGTGCTGGAGCGTGTCCAGAGGAGGGCAACGAAGCTGGTGAAGGGCCTGGAGCACAAGTCTTATGAGGAGCGGCTGAGGAAACTGGGGTTGTTTAGCCTGGAGAAGAGGAGGCTGAGGGGAGACCTCATTGCGCTCTACAACTACCTGAAAGGAGGTTGTAGCGAGGTGGGTGCTGGTCTCTTCTGCCAAGTAACTAGCGATAGGACAAGAGGAAATGGCCTCAAGTTGCGCCAAGGGAGGTTTAGATTGGATATTAGGAGAAATTTCTTTACTGAAAGAGTGATCAGGCCTTGGAACAGGCTGCCCAGGGAAGTGGTTGAGTCACCATCCCTGGAGGTATTTAAAAGACGTGTAGATGAGGCCCTTAGGGACATGGTGTAGTGGGCATGGTGTGTTGGGTTGACGGTTGGACACGATGATCTTAGAGGTCTTTTCCAACCTTAATGATTCTATGATTCTATGATATGCAAAACCACTTCAGTCAATTCTCCTTCATATAAAGCCACATCTTGTACATTATACAATGCTACTTCTGTGCTCCTCTTCAGTCTTTGAATTCAATGCTATATCTATGTTTTGACCTGTTATGATCCCATCTCCTCTTATGCTCCCCTGGTTCCCTTTTTTCTTTCACTACCTAGTTTCCTTATGCTTCTTACTCATCCCTTCTGAACTTTCAGATTGATACTTTGCTGCTGCTTCTGCACTAACAGTCTGCAACTATCTAGCCAACGTCCTCTGACTCACTGACTCTGTTCCTTTTTTAAATGCAGCAGTAACCCAATCTTTAATCAGCACACTGCAACCCAATTCTGCCTGCTTTTTGCGTACTATTTCTTATCCTTTATCTCTTCCTATCATTTTTCACTGCAACCTTCTATAGCTTTGTCCATTTTTGTAACTCTTTTGTAGTATATTTGTATGAATAATGAGTTATAAAATTACAGTGTGCTCTACTGAGCCGTTAGAGCATGACATAGGTCATCTTCTTTGCTACCATGAAATCCGGTTACACACTTTGGACATTTCTGTGACCAGAAGCCTTCTCATATTGATGGGTATGAAGTCAACCTTTATCATTCCTGCATTCATTTATTGACGTATCAACCCAACTATGGGACCTTTGAAAAGAAATGTGAGTATATAATGTTAGATATGAAGCTTTCACAATCACAGGCAGCCCTACTGAAATATTTTCAAAGAGCATGATTTACTTTCAAAATCTGATCTGCACGACTGGTCTCTCTCCTTCCTCTTTGACAGATTTTTACAATGACCTGTAATTTTAACATAGGCTGTTCTTACAAGTCCTTCTTTGGTAGTCTCAATGAAAAACATATTTCATGACGCCATCAAACCTTTGCTGGATAACAGCAGAGGAATTTGTTGCAACTTCTATAAAATACTTACACTGTCTTTCCCTTGCAAGAATGTTTCTGCAATTATTTTAAATAAAGCCATATTTCCAGTGGCTTTTTTCTTCTGTTTTAAATCCCTCTTAAAAATTTCCTCACCATAAATCCACAAACTAAATGAAAGAACATTAATCCAGCCCATCCCTCCTCCCTACATCCAACCATCTCATTAAAGCTTTTGCCTCCTCTTTTATTATGACTACATACCAGCATCCTTGTGAAGTTCATATAGCCATGATGGCATACATTATGGCACCATACCTGTGAAGAGAGGAGATGATCATTTTTCCTCCCCCTGCATTCTTACTATTGACCAAGGTTATTCTCTTTATCATGTGCAGATTTTATTGAGTGATGCCAAGTGAGATGAATAGAAGCAAATAATGACAGTGCCGCAGTGATGAAATGAGAGACAGAGGTCGTCTAGGTTTTATACTGAACAAATTGAGTCACATCCACTTCTCATCCATTATTTAGGGGTGATTGGGCAGGCTTGGCTTCTATAGATTTGATAATCATTCAGATGTCCATATTAAATATGTAACATAAATTTCTCATTTGGCTGTCGATGACTTGTCACTGCAAAACAACAATGCATAAAAAGGGCTTTAATGTATGGATTCTCAGAAATATTTGACATAAATAAATATGTAAAAGGCAGATAATAAAATCTGTTTCTGTCTGCCTGCCAGCTAGCCTTCATGTCAGACTGGACAGCCCCATCTAATACTGTGATTTTATGCAGCTGTATCCTATGAATATTGGCCTGCACACTAGAGATTAAAGCACAGCAGATGTTTCTCTGCAGGCTAACAAATATATCACCCCTGATAACGAATGACAAATGTTGTTCCATATTGTGTCAGACAAAACCAGGGCTCTTGTAAAACAAGTGTTACAGCTGGAATAGGATATTTTAACACAGTTACCTAAGGAGTAGGCAAACAGACAGCCGCCTGCTCAAAAGGTAGCAGAATCCTAACCTGCAGACATGCAGGCATAGCAGCAATCAAGTGCTCGAGTTCAGGAAAAGAGGAAAAAACCCGTCCTGTTATATATTTCATATATGACATATATAACATATATTCAAGGCTTTCTCTATATTATCATCAGATTTTTGTGTGTGATCTTGTCATGGATCATTTGTAGCTATCCACCACTCTTCCTCAGTCATAGTGACACAGTAGAGAGTGTGATTTGGTGTGGAGAAAGGGTATGCAATGGTAGGAGACACACAGAAAGTCATCCTGCTATAGTCCAAATGAAGAGTTTATTTGGTTTATTATCCTACAATCTCATGCTATCCCAATGGCTTCCAAAAGGCAGAAAGATGAATGTAAGCAGAGGAGGAAGGACAAAAATAGCCTGTGTGTTATGAAATATTACAGTAGGCTAATTAGTGTACTGCATTTTTATTTATTACTGTTTTATTTGGGTCATTTTTCCCCCCTTGTGCATATTAGTGATACGTTAATGTCTGGTCAGCAGCATGCCTTAGCAGCATGTCTTGGCAGCATGGAGGTAACAGTAAGTTCTCCCTCTTTACCTATTTGTTAATTCAGTATCCTTTATCTTCTCCCTTGCAAAAATAAACCCTATAACCTTCATGGGAGACAAGGAGCTTGAAAACTCAGCAAGTAAGGAAAATGGGATCATATTTTGATGCTCAGAATATTTGGAAGTTTCAGCTGCTGTACTTTGCGAATATATGCTATTAGCATTTTTTCCTTAGCTTTCAAGTTGTCATTTGTCCACTGAATCTAGTACTAAAATAAGTATGTTTTTAGTGCTGGCAGAGACAACGGAGGAAAAAAGCAATACAGCAACATGGCAACTTTCAATCACTTCCTGACTTGTTAATGAACTTTTTTTTCCCTTTTCTAAGTGAGACTTTGCTTTTGAGCTACGGTGTTTTCCCCAAGCCATTTTATACAATGAGATGGTAACAGTTGTTTGTCTGATAAAGCACGTACTATTTAGAACACAGATGTTTGATTATTATTTATTTCTCTCTGAAGCCCGCTAATTCAGTCCCAAATGATCTTTTTTTTTCCTTTTGCTTAAATTTAATTTGGAATGTATGTTGTTGGTAAGTGACAGATAGTTTAATTATTAATAGGATCCTGCAATGCAATGCACCGTAGTTTTAAAGTCATCTGGGGCCAAACCAACACTACTTCCTTCCTTCCTTATGCTTCTGGGATTCCTTGAAGAATGCAAAGGTAATTACAAAACTCATGACAAATCTGCATGTATTATGTCCTTTCCTCAACATTTGTGCTTGCCTATGGTTTTACAAAGTACCGTTCTTACTATGAAATGGTAATGAATCAGGAGAGACTTCTGCTATGGTTGCTTCCTTGGGAGAATGGACTATCTGGGGAGCAAGGGGAGGGGGAGAGCGGAGGAAGAGAGAAAAGGGAGGAGGGAGTTGAGATGCTGAATCCTGGTGCTGTAGTACATAATACTGAGACAAAGGTGTACGCACTCAGCCCCTGTGAAGGAGTGTGACTCCATGGGATCTGGTTTCTGTCATGGCGCATAATCAGCACATGATCAAAATACGAACCAGAAAACAGAATTGAGGAAATATCAGGAAAAAAATGCCTGAGGTAGAAGCTACTGAAATAATTGACAATTTCTCCATGCTTGGCATGTAGTAAACTCTTAGAGAGGTATTTAACTGGGTTACACTTTCTAACGTACTGAATGTCTTTCCTTAATAATTTCCTGGCAATCAGGATATTTCATATTTCTGTGAAAGTTGTGTATGAATACAAATTGGGAGGGGGGATGTGCTTGCACAGATTCTGCTTCTAGTGTATAATATGCTGCTAATACTGGAAAGTTGCAGAACTGCTCACACTGCAACCTGAGTTTAGATATAGGCTTAAACTTGGATTATGTACTTGGACATTGGAACGGAGGCTTACTCCAGATCCTAAATTGATGGATGCTTCCCAGAGCTTTCAACGGAAGGAACAGAGATATACAGGGACTACCTTTCCAACTTCAGACTTGACTGTAAAAGCTGTGAATTTAAACAAACATTGAAGTAATTCTAAACAAGTTTGGAAATGTAAGAAATGAAAGGTCTTACAGGACATACAGAGGTAGGCATCATTTAACTGATCTGAGATTTTGGGTGGGTGTTTGATAGGCTGCAAAGGTGAGGTGAAGGCCCACAGCTGGGGAGCGAAACATGAAAGGTGAAAGTTGCTTGGTGAACCTTTATTGACATGACCCAGACCAGGTCATAGCTAAGAGGGCTATCTTTAATCAGCAAATATGGTATAAAAACTTACTCAGCAGACTGAATGCTTTAACTGGTAAAACATTAACAAACATAACTTTTAAATTTTTTACTAATGTTATTGAAACCATCACTAATGTGTAAAATCCATCCTTGCAGAGAGGCAGCAATAGAGTTGTAGAAAGAAAGTGCTACCAACAACAGTTTGATTTTTAAATATTGCATCTTCTACTCCTACCAAATGGTCTAGTCATTCCACACTATTACTGCTCTGCCACTGAAATCTCTGACACACTAGCACCAAAAAAAAGTGCAGTAATCAAAGAAGAAAATGCTAATGCAGGTGAAGTTTTGGTCATCCTTCCTCTTCTTGTACATAAGAATATAAAACTCAAAGGCTATTCAAACTATATGAATAAAATTGTAAATATCTCAAAAAATAAAATAGCTAACCTGATTTTAAAACCTAACAGAGTTACTTATTCTGATGAGCACTTGCCCTTTGGATACTTACTCAAGCTAAACCAAAACATGCCTCCTAAAGACAACACTTCTGAGAGCCTGAGTGCTTCCTAAATTGCTTTGGAAATGGGATTAACAATTCTCAGTCCCATAGGCATTTTTGAAAATTTCTCTTACAGGTCACCATTCTTTCAGAACAAAACTACTGGAAAACAATAACCAAACACTCATCAGTGAAGTTAACGAAGACTGAGAAGTAAAACTGCCATAATGTGATGAGCTTGTTGTTCAAAATATTTTTCTTTTATTTATTTATTTATTTTTAAACAAAGGCCAGTCATGGCAAAAAAGACAGATACATTGCATAATATAGCAGGTTGTTCACGCTCATGTACTTTGATACCCTCTAAATCATAATAAAAAAACCCAAATCAAAGTATTATGGGAAATTTTACTGGAGAAAGATCACAAAACATGATATCAGGTAAAACACAAGGGTAGTTGTAGATCAAGGTACAGATATGGCTGAATGAAACTATCCAAAATAACTTCTAACTTGAAAATTAATACTGATTTAAGCTTTAACTCTATTTAAGATAAGAAATAATAACATTCCAGTTACCAATAAACATGCCTATCTGACCATAAAAGCCCTAATTCATAACTGGGAAATTGAGGAGAGCAAAGAGGAAAGTGCAAAACTAAAAAAAAAAAAAAAAAAAAAAAAAAGAGAAAAACAGCAACAAAAAACCCAGAACAACAAAGCAACAACAACCCCCTCTCCCCCAATCTTTAAATTATTTCTAAATCTCTTAACAATTATTTCAAAATCCCATGGCTTTGCATCTTACTGCACTACATCCTGAGATTCTACTTTGAAGTTTCAGTGTTTTACTGTGAGAATAAATGAACTCAAAACTCAGATCAGACAAAACTATTGAGTTGATTCCTGGGAGAAATCACACAAAATCACAGGTTTCCAAATGTAAGCAAGAGCTGAGAGTTCTTTCTGAGACCCTTGGCTCTCTTTTATGTTTTGCCATTCTTCTACAGAGTTGCTAATATCTGTATTTCTTGGGAATTGGCCCCGGGGAGAACAACCCCCAAAACCAACAAACCAAAAAACTGTAAAACTGGCTGCATCTCCTATCAAGAAGCAGCCCAAGTTCCCATTTCCAATCAGTGGTACAAATTCCCTTGACTGCTCCGGGGCTTTGACCCCCTCTTTTCACAAAGGATAGTTTCACAGGAGTGGAAGGGATAGTGGTCTGTCTATGCAACGCCTCAGCAAAGGGCACTGGGCGTTGATGCTCCCACTACACAGCCCTTTCTCTTCAGCATGCTTCTGCCTCGAGGCTCTCACCTGGGATTGCTCCCTTTCTGCTTAGTACATAATCAGCGGAAAGGTAGGTACATTGCTATCAGTCTCCAGCAATATCATGCTCCCGGAAGGTCTGACTTCATTTGTAGGAGCTTCTTTGCAATGAAGCAATTTTTCTGCCTTGAAAGAAAACCTTGTATGCGCTATTCAGTTGGGAGGGATCCCAAAGATAAAAATTTGTATTGGATGGGGCCAAATTCTTTCCTGTTATATAGTAAAGACTGTCCCACTCTCCTGAATTTAATACAAATGCACAGCATATTTGCTACCATGTGAGAGATGAATAATTATTACTACTAAAAACCACATTAAACCATAGGGAATTCTGTGTAGAAAACAGAGGAAAGTGGCTGAGCTTCATTTTGGAATATTTACTTGTGCCCAAAGGCTGCAATTGGAATGATGAGACTTGGAAATTTATAATTCCTAATGAAGACTTCAGATGTTCTTTTTTAGCTCAAAAGCTGCTTCAACATGATGATACCTGTAAGACAAGCCTTCCCCTTCATCCCCAAGTATCGTCTATAACTTTTATTAATACAGAGCTTTATCCTCTACCTATAATTAACCTAGATGCTTGGGCACCTGGTAAAAGCTCTTCACTGCAGTGACAAAATTTATATACAGGTTAAAAAAGAAAAAACTCTTGGCCGAGAATGCTTTTTTCTTCATAAGACACAAAACAGGACTGGTGGGAAAGAAGAGCCACTCAGCAGCAATTACATTAGATTCTCTGAAACGGAAACAATTAACAATCAAACACATGCTAAACTGGAGTTATACAGGCATTTTTTCCTCTAAAAATAAAGAATAATAGTGGTAATGATAAATATGCTTTTGTTTTGCCTCTGACAAATACTTATTTTTTAATAGTGATCACTTTTTTTCAAGAGAAACAGCAATGACTGTTCTGCTTTCATGATTAAGATTATTATATATGGCCCTTTATATCTTCTGATTAAATACATGACTTTCCTTATAACAGGAGACACGATTCTCTCAATTCCTTTGGGCTGACAGTAAAATTTATGCACAATAAGTTTCAAAGGATGTTCCTTATGTGTTTCTATGAGTTGGAAAATTCATAAAGGTCCTTCTGAACTAACATCAGAGAGACTGTCATTGGGCTCTCATATTTCTACATGGGATGTTTTAAATGCACTAATTACATTTGGACCATTTTCAGTAAGACCAACACTGTCTGGGTACACAGAATTTACCATGAATGGATATCCTGACCCTAGGCATGACTTCTGGATGTGTTGGACATACCATGCTCAAGCTGTTGAGATAATCTGGATATTCACGGCGACCACTGGTCTAGAATTTGCCACCAGCAACTCAACAACTGTTAAAACTAAGCTGTTAGAAGTCCATAAATCAATAATGTGGCCAAAAATTCTCTTTTTCTCCCCCGATAAAATTCATGTTGGGAAACAGGACAAGTTGAGGAAATCCTGACTTTGGTAGCTGTAGTTAGTAAGAAGCATAATGCCACAGCAGCACTCCCCTTTCTAAAATCCACACGGCTGCATGGCTGGGACAGCATGCTGTTGTTTAGTGCCCAGCCCTCTCTAATCAACTCCAGGGAAGCAGGTGATTTTTATTTGAACAGCCACTGTGTGCATGTAACTGATTGCTGCAGCTACAAAAATTGTTAAAGTAGTTATCCACCACCTTGGGTAGATACACTAGGCCAAGTGCAGACTCAGTCTCAATGGACATTGGACCATTTACTTCAATAATGATGACTTTGAGATTATTGTTGGTAATATAATTGTCAGAGGAATTATATTATTACAGAACTCATGTCTTAATCAGAATTTAGCCGATAACCTGTAGGATGTTCTTCTGAGAATGGTTCAAGTCAAGTCAATATCAAGCATCTTTGTGTTTTTATACTCATCCTGAAGAAATACAGCCAAAATGAAAGCAGAAAGGTGTAAAACCTAAGTACACAGAGACGTCATTGCATTCATCGCAGGGAAATGCACTGATTCTAAGGGACTGAACATGACCATGCAAACCATATTAGGGAAATTGTTAATGCAATAAAATAAACTTTGTGTTCCTATTAGAGATCAAAATGACTATTGAAAGACTTTGAAACAGCATCTGAGACAGGACTTGTTCTTGTCTATGAAGGAGGGAACAAAACTCCTAATGCTTAAAATGAATAAATATGAATGTCAACTAGTGAACAATAAACAGTTAAAAACAAAACAAAACAAAAAAGACCCAGAACAAACCTTACAGTCATATCACTTCCTCCAGCTGGAAAGAAATCAACACAAACACTGCTCTTTTGTCGCACTGTCTAAATGTAACTGATGTATAGTAAACAAAACTGAATTTAGCCAAAGATGAGAAAAAACAAATTCACACACAAACTCTGGAAATTTCTACGGAGCTCATATTCAACCTTTTATGTTCCGCTGCTTAGCATCCCTCTTCTCCTACCCCAACCAATTAAGACGGACACTATATTTCTCCCCTCCTTTTTCGGTCAAAGAATCTTGGCACAACCAGCACAAACAAACTTTGCTAACAGCTTTAAACTTGGAAGGCCCGCTTTTTAAATATTTGCCGCTACATAATTGAAACAGCTGTTTTAATGAGATACCTACTGTCATCATTTTACCCTGGCTGAGCTGGGTGACAACAAAGCAGTAATAACGAATTCAATAATAATTAACTTGGGTCATCTGCTCATCTGTCATGGCTCATCAGCTTTAGGGAGAAAAATCCCAGTGAACTTCTCTCTTTTGTGAGCTTTCCAAAACTCTGCAATAAAATGCTTAGAGAGGACTCTAGGTAGCCCTTCAAAAGTTCTAAGCAAACTGGTAAGTAGGTTAATTAAATTTTATGCATGTTTAAATGCTAATGATTACATTCCTAACATTACAGTGTAATCTGTTATGGAATGATGTCATGCAAGCAGTGGTTTTTAGTGCCTAACACATTTCCATCCTGATGTGGAGTAGCTCTGGATCATTTATCGGAGGGCAGGAAGTTGACAGTGGTGTTTCGGAGCCAGGTTTTACATTTAGATCCTCTCCCTGTCTGTTGAATGTTAAGCAGGGGAGTTACAGAAAGCCACTGATTTTATGCCTACTACCGCATCACAGAGGGTGATCCAACACACCCACGGCGAGTTTTCTTAGCTGCACAATAAATAAATAAATATAATAGCAATTCTGGGGAAATCAATAAGGATGGCATTCTTCCCAAATTACTCTCTCCCCAAAAGAAAAAATATTTTGGGACTCACCCCGAGGTAGGTTCTTTTCATGATTTTTTTTTTTCCTTTTTCCACAAAGATGAAAAGGTTTTTTCGGGGATTAAAAAGAAAAAATTCTTCCCTGAGAAATCAAAAGTATAGGTGTGGGGTTTTTTTGTAAAATGATTTGGAGTGTGAGATATGAATATCTGATGTCTTTGAACATGGATTTTTTTTTTCCTTTTGCGTGAGGGAAAAAAGATGGTTATTGCTGCTATGACAAGTCTTTTTTCTTAACTTAATTTGGATCAATTTATGAATTTTTATTAAAAAAAACTCATGGGATAGCTGCTGCAAGTTTCTGAGCTCATTTTGCCATTTTGCTTTCAGTGAAACATGACTGTTTTTATCATTTAGGAGGTAGGTGGTGGTTGGTTCATAGATAACCCCTACCTATATAATTAAAATTCTTAAAATAATTAAAAAAAAAAAATACCCTTCAGAAATTTCAAATGGCACCAGCATATTTGTTGTCATGTTCAGTAATACTATGACCAATTCAATTTTGGAGAGAGGGTTGTTCTGTGCGCTAATTTAAAAAGCAGCAGTAATAGACATCAGGTATAACATCAGAATCCCTCCAACACGCTGGCTGAAATCTCAGAAAGACTTTCACTGGTGCAATATAACAGTCAAGGTGAATTAACAGGTTGTTATTACAGAAATCACCATCACATATGTCATCTAATTAGAGATCTAAAATTTCCAAAAACTCTGAATTTGTGAGAAAGAGCCTTCTGTTCTCACCTCACTCTCTGGACATTTTGGTAAAACCTGACATAGTTGAATTTTTTTTGCTGCTGAAAACTAAACTTATTCACTTCTCAAGAATAACAATGTATAATGCAGCATTTAGTTACTATATGAAAAATATTGCTAGGTATAATTATTAAATAAATAAGAGCAAGTTATTTATTTCTGAATAATGGCAAATAAACCTAGAGGAAGAAGATGGTTTGACAAAGGACTAGGAAATGCTCTCTTGCTTGTATATATTCTTCTAAAAAAAAGGTGGGAGAGAATAAATTTTGAAATCAGACAATATGGATGCTTTGTTCGTAAATAACAGGGTTATATCTGTACTACTTAGGTAAGGCACATAAATAGACAGAAAGCATTATATTGCAGTAGCAGACATGATGCATATTTCCAGAATAAAGGCTTTGAAACTGGACATGGTGTCTCGATAGACTGGTGTACATTCCATACAGTGTAAACAAAAAAAATTCTGTGGGTGGCAAGCAGTAAATTTGACCATTGGTGTGTAGGGAAATATTAAAAGCCTGACAGTATATGTTGTGAAATAAAATAATTTCATTTTAAAATATTAATTGACTACAAAAAGCACTTTGAAGAACTGCAGTGCAAAATTAATAATGTAAATTTAAACTTTTCGCTAAAAATATTTCGTCTTTTTTAAGCAAAGTACTCACATTAAAAAAAAAAAATCTTTTTATTTTACATTTTTTCCCATATTCGTAGAGGGGGTCACAGCACCATGGGAGAGTTGAAGAGAAAGAAAACTCTTTCTGTTTTTTCAGGGTTACACATGTGTAGATGAGAATATGTAGTAAATTTTGGCACCCATGGGATCAAATCCTGCAGTTTTCTCAACCATTTTTAAAAATCTCTGTTTGGGTAGAGTAAGTATTTTGCATAAAGTAAAACCTGTTGAAAAATGTTGATTAGTTTCATACATTTTGTGAGAATTTATCAGTTTCAATGAAAACTTCTTCAGTTAAAAAAAGTTCTATCTGTGCTGGAAAGGAGCGTGTTCAATGGGTGAAAGCACACACCAGAGCAATGAGCCTGCTCTACTCAGTTTCTCCTGTTATGAACAGTTTGTGTAAGTAATTAAATATTCATGGGGTGGAAGAAAGAGCAACTCAGAAGTTCTTTGGGTAGCATATTCCTTGAGGATCTATGGGTCTTAGTCCTCATTCTAAATCTAAGGCAACCACTCCATAGCTAAGGGTTTTCAACAAATGTCCTAGCTATATTGTATCTTTCTCTTCTTTCCCAAATTAATTTCAGAGTGAAACATAAATGTTTCAGTTTCAAGTTTCTCTGAAGCAGATGCTAATTTTTTTTATATTGAATATGTAAAAACTGATGCACAGCTGACAGTTAATCAGTCGAATGGCTATAATCACATAAGAAGTCAGCAAAAATCCAGGAAAAGAAACACGTCATCCAGGAAAGCCGCTAGCTTCTGGAAACACGTTTACCAGTTCAACAGAGATGCAATATACATTACTAATTGAGTACCAACAGACCCACAGTTTTCTAGAGATAACAAATGACTTTGGCATGCTTCTGCACTAGCTGGTCAGGAGGTGGGCTTTGCTTTAGGGGAGGCAGACTGCTTTACGTGTCGTTTCAGACAAACGAGGAGTATGAAGTTCTCCTGACTGAGAGGTGGGTGTGGGTCAGAGGCCGGAGGAGGGATCACCCCGGGGGCCATCGGGAGCAGACAGCTGAACTAAAGAGTTACAAACCATGTTGTGGAGCCTGACTGAAGTCTGGGTTCCATAGGAAGCTAAAACTCAAGACAAACTCAGACCAAACTGAAATGGCTGGATCTAGAAGTGGGAAAACCACTGCTTCAAGTCTGCAAACAGTTTGTATGACTCAAAATCAGTGTATTTCACAGAGTTCTGCTGACATTTTTCAACCAGTGGTGTTATTTGCACTCTTTGTTTTGTTTTTGGTAGCTTGTGGTTTTTACTGTGTTATGCCAGAGACAAGAGAATAAATAAGACCTAGATATACTACTGCAGTATGCTGTTATTTTTAGCCTTTCTTGTGTGTGGCCACCATATGAGCAAACAGACCCTAGGAATCAGGACTGACAAATGGAAACCAGAACTAGCTCTCTTCCCCCATCTCTTTTTCAGTCCCCTTCCTTTCATCTAAACAAATTCAATGGTCCGTATTCATCCCTGATTCATTGGGGTTCATTGCCAGAGTCCTCAGTCCAACCTAATGGTTTATGGTGTTAAAAGTTTTATAACTCTTGGGGGAGGGTTTGTAAGCTCTATTAAACCTAACCTGCTGCCTGGAGTATTCCCACAAAAATGACATATGGGAAACTCTCATGTGGATAGTTGAATCCTATCAAAGATGTTACAGTTTTACATATATCCATTTTTGAATATAATTTTGACATAAAAGGCCAAGTCTTCCCTCATACAAAGCGTACTCTTGAATAGAATTTTAGGAAGAAACAAAAAAACCAAAAAATAATCAACCTTGCCATCTCCCAATAACGTCTTTCTTTTTTGCATTTTCTAAAGAATTGGTGTTATACCTCATTTATCAAAAAAAATATGCCTAGGTGATTTTTGTCAAGGAATTTTCACACTTATAACAGTAGGCCTGCTGGCATTCATAAAGTTACTCTGGTGCAGAAGCAGTTCCATGTAGATGAACATGATAGTGTATAACCTGGGAATTACATTGCTAAGATCATTTCTAGTTTTACTAATATTATAAAATAAAATCAAACCTCTATATACAAGCAATATAAAACAACAGATATTTGATGAAAAATTAAGTACATATCAGATAAAGTGTTTGTAATAATTATTCGCATGAAGATTCTTGTTCTTACATTGCATATATTTTATTTCTGTTATTATTTTGCGTGACATACTGTGCTCTGAGAAGGATCTTGTCTCTATGCAACAAGAGGAAGAAGAGTTATTATTGTTGTGGAAGACATGGATGTGTATTGATGAGCTAAAGACTGGCAACAACTACCCACCTTGCACAGCAGCACGTGCTTATAAAGATCACACTAGGAAAGAAAAACATTTGTTTTTCTAAATGTGAAATAGAAGGTTCTGACTGGATATAATATTCCCACTGCTCTTCTAAAGGAAGACAGTCATGTTCTATACTTGTTCTGTACATAACGTCTTCAGCTACTACTGTGCAGGTAGTGCACATCTTCCCTTCTTGTAATACAGCAACAACTGCAGGAATTTTAACTAGGCTGGGGAAAGAATAAACAAACAAACAAACAAATAAAATTATGCCTGTAGTTATACAGGTGTAATTTCCTATGTCCAAATTTAAGGCATTTCTCATGTGGAAACATTTGATCAGGTAGTGCTTGAACTAAATACATGCCATTTTTCACGGCTTCTGCATAGCTTCCATGCAGATGCTGGGGGAGCTCACATTTAAACAGCTCAGAGCATGAAGACAGCACCTCACAGAAACACCTCGTTCATGTTAAAAACTAACTCATTTCTTGAGAGCTTACAATTTCCCTTGTTATTCCAAAGGGTGCAGGATTCATTTCTATAATTCTAGTGGCGTAAGTCAATCTGTTTCTTACTGTATCTAGTCATTCCTAAAACCCACACTCTTCTGCTCAAATTTTGGATTCCTCTCCAGGTATCCAAGAGAAATTTTGGCAAATCTTGAACTATTTTCAATCTGATGAAGGAAGAACTTCCCAAGTTGCAGAGTCTCACTTTTATTCTCAAACATTCTTTCAGACTTTTCTAAACTACAGAAACTGTAGGAGTGTTTCTTTGAGAATAGATTTAGTTCTGTGTACGGATACAGGTAGTCAACAAGCCCAGTGTGGCACGTACTCCTCATGCAGAAGCCAAGAGTCAGTGGTGCTGTAAAGTGCTATGAGAGTGCCCATGAAGAGCCAGGTTCCTCTGCCTCATCTCATTATCACAGCCTCTGGCTCTTACTAAAGGTTTTCTTTATGATTTCTAAAGACCGGAAAGAATTTCCTATCCAATATCCATACACAGAGTTATTTTATGTATAAAGGATAAAATGCAAAGCACAGTGAAATTAATGTGAAACTTTGCTGTTCGATCAGCAGCAATGCCTGGTTCTTGTCTGGGTGGGCAACGTGTGAAAGTATTTTCAAGTGCCAGGCATAATTTCCCTTTCTCCAGTATACTGAATGCATGAACAATGGAACCCTCTCCTACTGAAATGAACAAAAGATCAATTTGCAACACAAGTTTTCCAGTTCCAAGGGCTTTATATTCCAAAATTTATTTTATTTTCAAAATAAGAAATTCTGTATTTGTGAAGTTGGGCAAGACATTTTCAAACTTGCAAATTGACTCTGCAACATTTTAAATATCAAAACTTCTACGTAGATTTCATTTACATTTTATTTATCTTATGTCACATAGATTTTGTTATTTTGTCACATCTATGTCACAATAAAATATGCCATAAATACTGTTATTTTTTTTTTAATTGAAAATCATAAGGACAGTTGACACACAATACTGATAAATATCTTCTTTTTTCCCTAGACTAATTCAGTTTTTATTCAGCTTATAAAAAAGAATTTAATACTTGACAACTTTTAAGAGATACACTTTACTGAGTTGCCTAATTCTTAATTTAGATTCAAGTACTGAGTTTTTAAAAGTCATTTAATATATTTATAAATGACTGCTATTTACAGTAGTGTGAATAAATATTATTTGTTAATATGTGGAACTATAAATCGTATTTCCTATACTCATTAAACGTAATAAGAAATGTTGTATATCATGGTTCTGGAAAGGGAATCATTGCTTCGTATTTTTAACCTAGAGATAAGGGGAGGGGGGAAAGAAACAAAAAGAAGGAAGGTTCTTGAAAGGTCCTTCACCTTGTAACATTGACCATAGCTGAAAGAGTAACGAGTTCACTCCCCCCTCTAGGGAAGCCTTATGTTGTCAGTGCACTATATCACCAGTTGTTCCATGTTCGGATACTCAGTTCTGTGTAAATGGAACAGTGCAAGGAGAAAGACAAGGGCTTTCTGCAAGAAGTTAACGAGTCAAAACTCGGCCTCAGTTGAACAGTCTTACATACACGTTGACTCCCTCTCACATGAAAAGAGCCAAGGTATCTTGCCAAGAATTATTTTCCTGTCTGTAACTAGATGCCTTAGACAGGTGAGTCAAGACCTTATGCAAAAGTAGCCCCACCAGTGGCTGAAGCATTTAAAAAAAAAAAAATGCAGAAGTAGTGGAGTAAACAATGATTACTTGATTGCACAATCTGGATTAGGATCACAGCAGATCTGGGTATCAGAATTATGCAGCTGAAGTTATCCACAAAATAGTCCCGCTTTCCTACAGTCTCCCAGCAACTTGCGTGCCACGAGATCTGCCTTTATGGAAACCACTAAGAGTAAAAGTATTCAGGCTACAGGACTGACAGAAAAAACTGAAAAGATGCAGAAGTGCTGTTCAGAATTAAACATCCACCATGATGCAATTTTCTGTAAACTGTGGCCTAAGTGAGCTGACCTCTCAAGCTGCCTCGAGAGTTGAGCTGTGAATCTCACAGGGCAATTTCTCTCCAAAAACATTTCAGACGATCAGTATTTAAGCAAGGTCCAGATGTATCAGAACAACCTTAATATATGTTTTACTTCTTTTAAACAACATTTACATTTACATTTACAACATTACAACACTGACATTTCAGTCATCAGAAATGAGTCTGAATCTGCATGGGCTTTTTCTATTTTTGTCTGGACTTAATATACATATCTGCAAAAAATTTATGTTATTTTCTTGCAACATTTTTAAGCTGTTCTTTTTGGAAACATGCTTTTCAGTGAACTAATAACTTGCGTGATGCTTTGGGACCTCATATACACAAGCAGAAAATATAAAAAAAAAATCTAAAACTCCTTTGCACTCCGGGATACATAAATTTCTTGTAAACTGGTATAATGGACTGGAAATTCTGTGGAGCTTAATTTAACATTAAAAAACATTTTTGAAATGTTCTATTGTAAGTATTTCACAGCCGAACATTTGAACAGAAATATTATTTACCATTGACCTTAGCTGGCTACTTCTACTGAGTCTATTTGGAATGCTGAGAGTTAAGCACATTTATAAGATCTTTGTAAGATTAGCATCATTAATAAAAAGAGATAGATCAATATACAGTGTACAGTACATTACCCCATGTACTCTTTTTATAATAATTAAACTTGACCACAAACATTGTATTTTCTAGTTTTCATCATAGAATATGCATGCAAGTTTTCAAAGTGAAGCTGGAAATTTTAGGTTGGGATCAGGTAGAAGCAAGGGCTATCTAAGCAAGGACACTGGGCTTCAGCATTAGATACCTTTATCCTTTGCCAGAATAAATGGGATAACTGGCATGGACTAGTAGAGTTTGGGACAAACAATTACATAAGGGAGGAAGCCAAAAAGAAAAAAAAGATGGGTCAGAGATGTGGCCTGGAAGCTTGCTAGATAAGTGGAAGAAGGAGCAGGCCAGTTATGGGGTAATATACTGAATGGAATAACTTGAAGGAATGAGAAGAGGGCTGTTTGGGCAAAAAGACTACATGGGGATGAAGAGCACAAAGCCTGAGATTGACTAAATGTGAGTTAAAAATAGGGTGAGGAACCATTGAGAGATACAAAAAGTGTGGAAAGGACAGGTCAGAAGGGTGAGACAAAAGGGATCACACTTCAAGGAAAGGTGAGACAATTCCTCTCTACACCTCATTTCTAAATCTGCAAGAAAACAAAGTGGAAGCTCTCTGAGTCACATCATGCCACTGCAAATGTTCTCAAGAAACCAATCCTGCTCTATTGCTAATCCAAATAAATAACCTGTTACTGAGAAATTTTTACTGATGCCTGTAACTTAGATGCAATGGATGCAGAAATTCTGTCCTGCTGAAGACCAGTGTTTTGTTACAGTAGCACAAGAAAGAATGTTTTGCTGTTGTTTCAAACTGTAATTTCACATACAATCCGCTTGAAATATTATGAAGTTTTCAAGGTATGCTTTTCAAAGAAGTAAACCTCAGAACTAATGGCTGTCTGTGCAACTATAATTCAGCTTCCTTGCATGTGTAAGAACTTGGTGCAGCCATTAATTGCTCTTTCTTCTGGACCTTGGCCTTCTGAATCAGGAGAATGTGATGGAAAAAGGCTGTCTTCTCACCTCTGTTATTTCTAGATGAGATGACTACCTCTTATGAGTAAACTGAGTACTACCATATAGGACTAGACTCTGCTGTTGCTACAGTTTCCACATGGTGCAAGCCAAGTCACTTGAAATACGTTTTCCAAGGAGACATTAAAGATATTGTCCTCCTTTTCAGAGGACAACTTGAAACTGTGAATAATGGGACTTGAATACAGCTGTGCCTAGAACTTATAATTTTAGGTGCTCTGCATCTTAAATCAAGATACTAAAATCAGCAGATAATCTCACACTGTAACTTAATCTTATTGAACATTAGCTATCTATATGTAGAATGGAAATAATAAAGATCTCACAAGAAGTTAATGAATATCAAAGACCAATTCATATACCATTGCTATAAGAAAATCCAAAGAGGTAATAAGTAATTCTGTCTTCAGGGGCGACATAACGCAATAACATTTGGCAGTCGCATACAGACAGGGAAGTAATGTATTAAGTATCTTCTCATTATTTGAGCATTGCTTATCCTACATCTTGTAGAAAAAACAGTACATGATCACACAGTTGAAGAATATGCTACTCTACATACAAGCAACTGAAACAGAGTAAAATCTTGTGGGCAAGAAATACTCTGTGTCCTGTGTTTTGAGTGCTCAGACTTGCAACCTGAATCATAAGCCTTTAATATTTTAATGGTTTTTTGTATGTCAAATGTTATTCATAGTGGGAATAAGGTAGACATAAGTCATCAGAGTAATTTCTATCTGATGTGAGACAGTCTGTGTTACACAACGTTAGTAATCTAACACCTGAATTTTACATGATTTTGTACAAGCCCCCTGTAATAATGATAACATAAAAATTAACCATAAGCAAAATGGAAAACAAAAAGTGGGAGAACTTTAACTAACAAAATTTTGGGAGATATATTTCAATGCATACCAGGAATTTCTCTATCATTTTTCTTCAGCCACACATCAGATTTTTTCTTTTGTATATTATAAATAAACTCACACATGCTTATATAGGCTATATAGAGGCTTGAATTAATTCTAAACAGGAACATATAACTCATACAAGACAGGAATTTCTGCTTAAGTTCTGTGCTAATTTTACCACCTGATCTTCCCAGTCTGTGTCTTAGAACTGTTTGACAAAAAAACTAAATTCAGTTTTTCTCATTGACTAACCTTATCTTAAAATAAACAATTAAAATTACAATTACAATTAAAATAAACAATCTGCAAATAAACAATTACTTCGAGTGAGACAGTACAAATTGCGTTGACCAAACTAAGACTTATCAAAGGCTTCAAGCTGGCACCTGAAAACTACAGAAGCCAGACTCAAAACACCTAAGTTACTTTAAAAAATCCTTTTTTTCTCTTTTTCTTTCCTTCTTTTAGGGTATGTACTATTTTTCATTCAGAAACACTGATCCTAACTGAATTCAGATGCAAATGGATGTGTACGGATAGTAAAAGTGGGGACAGGCTACCTAGGAGGACTACAGAAACACCATGTGCACCTGCAGCAATGCAATTTGGATGGCCATACCTTGGCTGGAGTTGGAACTGGAAACGATATGGGCTTCTTTAGGTACATCAGGAGACTAAGGAAAACATGGGGCCACTAAAGAATGTGGACGGTTGCTAAAGCGATATGTCACATGGAAAAACCTGAGAATTCTCTGTGCCTTGGGATGGCACATCTGCTTTTAGGCCTCCCTGTCTCTAGTGGCAGAGTTCAAGAGAGAGAACTACTATCTGCAGTAGAGGATGACCAAGTTTGGGACTACTCTGTAAACTGGACATGTCCACAGGACTGGATGAGATGCATCCAGCAGTGCTGAGGCAGCTTCCCAATGTCATCGTAAAGTCATTCTCCATCGTTACTGAAGGGCTGTGGCTTTCAGTAGAAAAAAGGTAAATGTTACATACACCTTTAAAGCAGAAAGGCAAATCCAGGGAATGGCAGGCCATAAAGTCTTAGTCCTGGAAAGATTATGGAGGAAGTCCTCATGACAGCTGTGTTCAGGCATTTAAAGGACAAGGAAGGACTAGAAACAGTCAGCATTTATTAGCATGGATAAATGGTACTTGACCAACCTGTTGCCTTGTCTGACTGGATCTGTAGATAAGGGGAGGGAAGCGGTAGTTGTTTATCCTGAATTTAGCTAGGCTTTTGACACAATCTCCATCTAGCTGAACTGGGGAGGTAATAGAGGGCATGGGGGCATGAAAAACTGGCTTAGTCATCAGGATCAAAAGGTATTGGCCAATGATTCAGCATATAATTGGTGTCTGGTTAATAATGATGTTCCTCAGGCATCAGTACTAGGACTGATGCTGATGAATATCTTCACCTGTGACCTGGGCAACAGGACAAAACACACCCTCAGAAACTTCATAAAAGGCTTCAAATCAAGGAAAGTAGTGGATAACTGGAGGACAGGACTGCCTTCAAGACAGACTGGCACAAGATGGAAGAATGGAGCTACAGGAACTTCATGAAGTTCAAAGAAGAGAAAGTCCTGCACCTGAGACAGACTAACTCCAGGCAACACTACATGATGGGTGCAGGTGGGCTAGAAAACCGTTTTGCGGAAAAGGATTTGAAGGTCCTGAGCAGCGAACTGAACACACTTTCTTTTGCCAAGGCAGGGAAGAGGCCCATAACATAGTGGGCTGCATTAGCAAAAGCATAGTCAGCAACTCAAGGGAATTGTAGCAAGGGAAATTCCATTTAGACATAAGGAAACAATTTTACACTGTGAGAGGGGTTAAGCAATGGCACAGGTTGCCCTGGGAAGTTGTGAAAGCTTCATCTTAGAGATATTCAAAACTTGATTGTATGAGGCCATGGCAAATAAGATATAATTTGGAAGTTAGTCCTGCTTTGAGCAGGAGGGTGAACTAGATACCACCAGACACGGAGGAATTTAGGTTCCCAACATAAATTATTCTTAAAGATCCAAATGTAAATTATTTTTTCACCCATAACTGTTCAGACATTGAGCATTTGATTCTGAACTGCCATAAGGTACATTTGGTGCACCTCAAGAAGCTGCCTGTGTGAGGGGTTAAGGCAATATAGAGAAAAAAGACCATTTTCAAATCAGCTTGTGTTTTTGTGTTCCTGAAGTAGACTGCATTTTGCATCAACATACCTGCCTGGAGAACAGCTAGTGGTGAGCTACATGCAGTGTAGCTCCAGAACCAGCAGCAATATAGTTATACTGATGCACAACTGTACCAGAGTTAAGTAGCCCTGAATAAGAAGATTGCTGCTTAATTCAACCTGAGTGCTCTTAACACAGGTAAAATGCCTCTGGGATTTCAGATAGTGTCTCTGCAATGGTGCCACACTATGTATGCAGTGTCACTGTTACAGGAAGACTACACCACACAATTATAAAACTTTCTAATGGCTATGGATTTGTACCACAGCCAGATGAAATTATTTTTTCCTGATTTCATCTGGAAAATAAATATATAAGGGAGTTGAACCTCGATGCTTCGTAATTTTTCAGAAAAGCTCTATTGATTTGGTGGATAAGCCAATGCAATACCATGTCCTAAACTACAGGAGAAATACGCACGTGCTTGATTTCTTTTCCAGTAGGAAAGTCAAATAGGATGATTCACAAGACTTAGTTTAAGCCCACCAATAGCAAAATTGTAGTAATAAATTTGTAGTTATTCCTGGGAGCGTATATCTGATCATTGAAAACAGGGCTAGTGATTTAACTGGAAGATGTTTGGCTAAAACTATTACATTGTTCAAGAAGTTTCAGCTTTTAGTTTTTCCTAGCATGATACGGAAGAGAGAACTCTAAAACTCAAAATGCATCACAATGTACTTAGAACAACTGGATTACCAAATATAATGTAAAATAACAGGAAATATTAACATGAAATATGAAATATTATTGCCCATAATATAACTAATAACCACAGTCAGTTTTCTGGTGTGTAAGACTTGCTCAGATTTCAGTGTTTTGTCATATCCAGACAGGATAAGAAGTTGAATTCTTAAAAATAGGTCATGAATAGATAATAGCCGACTTGAGTATTTTTTCCAATAATTTTCAACGATTTCACTTTAATTTTGGCCATGTTCAGGTATATTTTAACCGAATTTACATGTCAAAATAGGTAGTTTATATTTTTGAAAATGACAGAAGAAAACAATGCTAATAATTTCAAAGCCTTCTCGGTTACATATATTTTTTGTTTTGTTTTGTTTAATTTTGCTTTTTTTAAATGATACCAAGCCTTTCCTGCAAGAAGTTTTTGATTTGAAGAATGAATGCTTTTCAACACCACTACCAACATGCTCTGGTTATTTGAAAAAAAAATCCTGTTTTTTTCTACTGCTAGCTGCTGTGAAGAGGGGAGGGAGAGCAGGGGGAAGAGGTGTCTATCATCTTTGCCTTCTATGGTGTATTTTAATCTTTGAATAACATTGGGCATCAGCTGTAAAATATATGAATTAATCACCTTATTCATATAACTGTTTACTTTTATTATACTGCTAAAGGAAATTAAATGAATTTGACCTGTTTCAGCATTTACAGCTGTGTTCATGAAGAAATTTTATTGTGAGTTCTAAAGTTTAAAAATGTTATATTTTGTTTCAGGTATTTGGTTTATTCTGTTTGAAGACAGAGACACCAGCAAATTCATCTGAAAGAAAGTTTTAAATTTGCCATTCTTTTATTAGTTCTGCAACCATTTTGTGTATATTTACAATTGGACCATGAAAATATTATTTTCACCAACAGATAACAAGTTTGGATCTGAAAGTAAACTCTATTTTTCTTCATGCTAATATTTCCAAAACCAAAAAGAGAAATACAGTTGTTTGCTCTTCTTTGATGATATCCTAGTGGAAAGGAAATTTGGAATTAGAATTTCTGGTGTGACCAGCTCTCTACATGAATTAATGAAGAGAACAAAGAAGATATGAATTAATCTCACATCATAGATAGCATGCCACCATCATGGAGATGATCCTATTTGTACTTATAATAAAACAGATAGTCACAATGCAAATTCTTTAAAGGGAGGAAAATGAAACCTTCTCCATATTCTTATCTGCCACTGTTAGCATTTTGTTAGCTTTCCTCCTTTCAGAACAGTCCGTGCTAAACTATCAGAAAATGAGTGAAGACAATGCCTAAATTTCATGCATACTTGCATAGACCAAAGACATTATCATTGTGATACAGAATGGGATTGGAAAAATATGCAGCCCTTGGAAATGGATTAAATGCACATACATTTTGTAATGAGTGACTGTAATGAAAGTCAAATGAATTATAATAAAATATAGAGTTTTAAAAAAGAAAACTACTCAATGCATAATGTTGCTAAGAAAACATTTAACAGTTTTTCACTGCACGCTATTGTCAAAGTAAATAACTACCAAAGACAAACTTACAAAGTGGTTTTAACTCTAATGTGATGCAGAAAGTCAGTCATTTAATTTGTTAATTAGTATTATGCCAGAAACTATCTATTCAATATGAAGCAAATATGTTTACAATCTTATCTGCCATCTGTTTAATAGATGGGAGAATACTTAGAGCTGGGATTCTCAAAGAGGGCTGTTGAAAATTTGTTCTACAATTAGTGGAGCAGATTTTTTAATTCTAAAGGAGTTTTTCATGTTCAGGGAGCACCTCTATGAAGGAAACAGTACATCACAATGCTGCTATTCAAGATTAGTGATTGCTTATAGCTGCTGGTAGCAGATACTTGCAAAATGCAGAAGTAAATATATATTTTAAGATATATATATATACTTAAAAAAAAAAAAAAAAAAAAAGATAATACAGCATTAGATCCAGAACATTAAAGCAGGTTTTTTGAGGAGGTTTTTAAGACCAATTTCATGGCAGTACAATATATAGGTCTGGGTACTTACAATACTCTTCAGCTCTTTCTGTAATCAGCAATTTTGCAAGCTTTCTTACAAGAAAGCCCACAATTATGCAGTACAGTAGCCATTAAAGTAAATTCTCAAGGTGCTTTTTAAACTGCATATTAAGAATGGATATTAAATCATCATTTGGGAGGTGGATGAAAATAAAATCTTAGATAATAAAACATTCTTCCTAGGATTACAACTTCTTTCTTTGCCCTGTTTCAATGTGTTTTAGTTTTGAGAAAGACTATATTATTGTCTAATACTGATGAATATTATTGTCATTATTTATTAGAAGATAAATTTAGCCCAGACAGAAAACTTCTCCTTTTCTGAAAATTAAACATCTTTTCCTGCTTAATTCTTAAAGATAAAAAATAAAAGAAGTGAGTAAAATCTTAATGTTCATTTTTAAAGTAGGATTTGAAGCTTTAATAATTTTCATTTTACTGGCAATGATTTGACAGGACTGCCTTTTTATGTCTAATTGATTTTTACTGAGTATGAATGAAACATCTATTGGACACCAAAGGTGAGCAACGTATTTTTAATGGAATGCTGAACTAACTGTGATTCAAGGATTTTCGTAAGTCATAGCAAACTTGAAACCAGGCAAATTTTCTGAGAGGAGATGAGACAAATGTAAATGTTTTTCATAATGAAACTGAACATTTTTGCATTTCTTACAATTTTTCAATATATAAATGACTACTTATAAGTGCATAAATAAATATTTGTAAGTGCATGAAGGAAATATGGTACTTACAATGTAGTAAAACAAAATCCTTTCAAAATTTCAAGGCAAAGATGTGCTCGTTACCAGAATGGAGAATGTTTTCAAAAAACATTCTTGAAAACTGTTTCTATTTTGTTTTTAATAATAGAAGTGATTGTGCTAACTTTACCTACCTGCCTACTGAAAGTGATAAACTTTGCATGCAGATTTACTTACACTGCCTTGCGTACATCTTAGTTCCTTGAAACATTTGTAAGCTTCTTTTATGTACTGTGTGTCAACAGGTGAGGTGGTCCCGCAAAGAACCATGAAGTTTTTTTTAGTTTACTGTCTTCGGTAGGACAGCAACACTTGAGATTTGAGCCTTAAGTCTCAGCTTTACGTACAACACTGTACATCCACACTGAAGAAGTATAATGTAGCAATATGTTTCTGTCAAATGGAAAACTGGAAATATTTCTCTTCTTCATACTTGCAGGCAGCAGGTTAGAGCATTTCCCTTAAACGTGATCTCTCTCCCTCCTCCCCCCCAAGATAATAATAATTCATTGTGGACAAATTTGCAGCATAGCATTAGTTTCAAAAGGGCATTCTCAATTTTAAAGCCATTATCAGTTTTTACATTGCTGGTGTACAGAATTGTACAGAACTGACTTCTTAAGCTGAAGCAGCTTGGGGAGGGGGGGAGAAGGAGGAAAGCTTTTCTGAGCCCTGGGACCCCTCTATGTAAACAACGTCCTTTGTAGCATGCCCAGCTTACTCTCTTGACATTTTGTTTTGTGATACCCTTATGCGATGAGAGAGGAATTGAGTGGGGAGATCTAGCTAGTTTAGCGTAACAGGATTTTGGCCCTAGTGCTTCCATAGCAGTGAATGTGTAACCCCTAGAATATCTGCAGCTGCTAAATATATGTATTTATAGAAAAAGAAACAACAGCAACTGGTTAGGTCAGGAACTCGGCATCTGCGATTTGGCTGCAAAGACTTTAGTATGTACACTCCATCCGTTCTACCTCTCCTCCTTTACCCTTCTCCCCCCAAAATTAATTGCATTTCTAACTAACAAGGTTTAGTTACAGAGGCACCTGACTCCTTCAAACCTTTTGGACACAATACAAAAGTCCAGTAATAGACATTACAGGATTAAATCCATTGTAACATTCTAAAAATCAATTCATCTGTTCCTAATAGTGTTTCAATAGTATCCTAGTAACCTTTTCTGTGAAGCTTCATATGGTCTGTATTTGCAAACACTATTAAAAAAGGCCTTCTTGCATTCAAAAAAAAAAAAGCTAAATCTCTTCACAGAGCTGCTGGAGAGGTGCAGACTCCAATGTGGGCAAGTGTATTTGCCAACATGCCATATGGGAGCCATGGTTGGGACTTTTTTTTTTCTAGAATAATTAAATGTTGATGGCAGAGTTCAAATGGATCATTAAAATTCAAAAGTGTAAGAAACAGATTTTTTCTTATGTTGCTGAACGCTCCAGAGGGCTGAATAGCTAGCAGAAGTGAGGCAGGCTGCAGCAGTGATCAGCGTGTGCTGTGATGGTACTAATTTGATCATAATATAGTCATCTCTGAAGATTACAGCTATTCAATTAAATATTCTAATTAACCTGAAGTATTAGGCAAATGATACTAATTACAAATATTCTCCTGAGATTCACAGCAATGAAAATCCCACTTGCAACTGATACTTCTAGCCAATGTTTCGTAACACAATGTCCTATATCATAGGCTTTCAGAATATTAAAATGCAGTTAATTTGCCTAAACCTCATTTGTTTAATGGCATTAGCATTTTGTTTGAAATTGTAATAAACGTACATCCCGCTTTCAAGTAAAATTTAAAATGAGTGTACTCTTGGGGTAACTTAAGATTCCTGTTTACAGACCTAGCACTTTATTCAGTAAGCGGAACAATTTGAGCTTAACTTTCAGCCATTAAACATATTGAAATTGTTTAAAAATGCTAATAATTTGTCTTTTCAAATAAGAAAAAAAAAGGATATTTTGCAGTAAAATTTCATGATGTTACCCATGTGACCAGTTTCCTACTGTGAGGGCCCCAATGCTTGAACTTGCCTTGTAGTTTTTTAGTAGAATGTTTGTCTTTTGTAGGTTGTTGGTTTCTGTTTGCTTTTTTAACTCTGTCTCCAGACAAAGCCACACAGACCTTCTTTTTCAGTTTTCTAGCTTCCTCTCTTTACTGCCTTTCACACTGCACATGGACTAGGGGCTCCAGGTCAGGGTGCAGTGGCTTTTCGCGGCTCTGATTCCTGTGTGGAGCTTCTGCATACCCTGCACACGAGTGCGCTTCTCATGCCATTTGCAGGGACAGCTCAGCTACTTTACCTATTACTGCACAGAGCGGATAACTTGGTTGTCTATATGAATTAGGCAGAATGCTACTTTGAAAATACAGCACAAAGCAGGTCAGTCAGCTAAAAAACCACAAAAAAACAGGTGGGACTCCTGACCACATTTCTTGGTGGGTTTTGTTTGTTTGTTTGTTTGTTTTGTCATGGCATGAACAGGGAAGGCAGAGATTACCTACCTTAAAAAATGGCTCCTTAAAAAATAATTAGTTGCAGTTATAGAAACAGAACAGGTAGCGGCCTTCAAGTGCTGTTTAGGACCCTCTTCTACGCCCACCACCTTGTTAGAAGGATAAAGGGATGGGAGTGCTTCTGGCTTTCCACATGTTGCCTGTTGATTCTGTATGCTTTAAAGAAAAGAGATCAGAAAAAAAACCCTTCCCAGTTTTAGTGCAATTTTATCAATACTGCTGCAAAGCATTATAAAAGTTTAACCGATATGACTAATGCCTTCCTATGAATATATTCCTCTTCCTCAGACTCTGTGGTACTTGTCTGAAGAGAATCAAAATGCTAATCCTGTACCTTTTACCTCACCCTCTGAGGGATTGCTAAGGGCTAAAAACAAAAAAACCAAACAAAAAGATTACCGGAATTTTAGGTGTAAAAATAGCACACTATTAAACTGCAACAGTGTGAACAAAGCTAAACCAAATACAGTATGAGTGACTGTAATTTTCATGCAGTAATTGGCAAAAGCATAGTTCAGTATTTGTACTGGAAACACTGGAAGAATTTGCAACAGAGCAGACCTTTCCCTGACAGTTTCCAAAATACAAAGAAATGCAAGTATTACTTTTCCTCAGATCTCGGAAAATTTAGAACAATTTGTGTCTGAAACATGCTGAAATCATTAGACCTAAACTTGGAGAAGAGGGAGTCTGCAGAGATGGCATCATGCTGCCATATGACCTTTCATGGAGCAGGAAGGAGACACAAGGGAGCACGTAGTAAACTCGGGATAAAAGAAAATCCTGGGCAGACTGTGTGCAGCCCTTGAGAGATGTGTAAGGACCGGGGTTTTTGTTTGGTTGCTTGATTTAGATGCCTTTCTTTGGTTGCTTACTTTTAACCCTTTTACAGCTGTTTTTCCTTTGGTGCTGTTAGAGCTTGTTGAAATGATTCAATGTCCCTCTCTTTCCTCCCAGAATTAAGTAGAGGGTTTATATCACCTTATTCTGACTTGAAATCGACTGATAGTTTTGCGTCTCTCCTTAGGTCAGCACATAGATTAGGATGCTCTATGATTATGGAAGAGAATGTGAAATATGTTTAATCAAGCCATATTAACTCAGATCCAGGTCTATATAACAGAAATCTGTATTTAGGAGCGTACTTGTACTGGACTGAGCTTAAGGAAGGCTTGGAGAAGTAGGCAGAGGTAGAAAGAAAAGACAAGGTTCAACTAGAGTAATATGCTTTCATCTGCTCCCCTTTTTGTTGTGTGCCGTGGAGGACCAGACACATCCACTGACATGGAGGAGTAGCAGCAAAGGGAAGGGTGCATCTCACATGGGGTGAAGCACAGTACAGCATGGACGGCTGACTCCTCACTGAGTGCCATCACTGAGCCCGCTCGAACAGGACAGGGAATTTAAATGAAAATGAGGGGCCAGCTCGGAGATGGCAGGAAAGGTATTTTTCAGGTCCAGATCCCCATTTCTGTTGTCATTCTCAGCCCTCATTTAAATTCTCAGCAAAACTGTGAGATGAACAAAACCAAACAAGCAAACACAATGAGGCAATCGGCAAGGGAAAGCTAAGGAGAGAAGAAAAAATAAAAAAAGAGAAAGACAGCAAAAACAGGGAAAGAGGGAGAGGAGCTGCAGAGTTTACATGTATGTCTTGTCCAAAGTCCTGCAAAAACTAACTGTAACTCTCTAGAGAATCATTATTGTGCTATGAAGAAACAAGCACATTCCACCGCTATATTAGCCCCTGAATGAAGTGGCTAAGAATAAAATACTGTATACATAAATATCGTAAAGGAGAATATTTTCAGATTTACCTGTAGAGTAAGTGAGCAAAATGATACAGTCTTTATTTATGCAGGGAGTTAACATAATGCAGTGATCAATGGGTACATTCTTGTGGGGGAGTGAATCTACTAGAGCAATTTACTTTTATAAAGGAAATGAATATACTGATGGTAATAAAATTGTCATGTACTGCATTGATCTCCTTGCTGCAGAGGAAGTGAGAAGGAACTTAAATTTAGATAAAATTAATATAATGGAATAATAAATGCACAAGAGTTGATATTACAGAGTGAGGTACATATTTACAAGAGAAATAAGTACAGTGAAGTGATCCACTTTTATAAGGGGAGGACATTTAAAGGAATCATTTCCACATCTACAGAAGCAGGAAGCATGGTAGGTCATGCTTTGTAAAGTAGTGAACACGTAACAGTGCAGGAAGTACGATAGTGGGAAACCTAAGGATATTATTAATTTTTGGTGACCACAAATATTACATAGCAAAGATGTGCCTCTCTGAGCAGTTTGGTGGAATGACAGTCAGGGAAAGAAAATGTATGACAATGATATAAAAATGAAGGGCTGGCCCAGCATGTAGGGACATGAAGCAAACTCAGGCTGCTCTGTGGAACCTGCGGGACATTTGAGCCATCACTATTAAAGGTTATCACAATGATTTCCTCAGTCCAGGTGGTGCAGATGCTGTATTTTGCCCCATACCATCTACTGGATAACCAAAAATAAATGACTACGGTAAAAATGTATGGGCGATGACAGTTATAACGAAGGCAGAATCTCAAACTGAATGAAATGGAAAGCAAAGAATGAGTCAATCTGGGAACTTGTAGCGTTTCTACATGTAGCCAAAGTCCTGCTTAAATCAGTGACCTAGATGATTGAGCCTTATTATCAGACCAACTGTATATTAAGGTGTATGTGTGGGGGCATTATGGCCTATACTATGCAGAAGGTCTAACAGTCTCCCTTGGCCTTACACTCTTAAGTTAGACCCAGTCCTTTCTTCCTTCTGCAAGTCAGAAGGGATGTTTTTAGGGTAAAACATATGAGAGGAAAGAGAAGATCACTGCTTCTGAAACACTGATCCTTGCCTTCATTCCTGCCCCCATCAGAGTCCTTTCTAAGGAAGTGATGGTAATCCCAAAATGACCTCACCCTTGTCATATCTGGTTTGTTGATCTAAAACAGGATAAGGAAATAAGCAGTGTGCCTGTCTGCCAGATTCTTAATGAGAAAGCTCATAGACAGCAGGACCAAGCAAGGGCAGGGTTTTATGCAGCTGACCTGCAGGCTCACTCTAATGATGGACATGGAGGAGTCCTCGAAACCATCTGGAGTTTCTTCTTTTAGAGGTGGTCAGACTGCACACTTCGTGGCTTTTGTGGTCCACCTTGAATTTGTCCTCTGAGCAGAAATATTGGAGGAATACTGAAATGGCAATCCTGATGAAAATTCCTTCTATAGTGTCCCAAGGTCATCATCTCATCACCCATGAACACAGACAGGACAAGTGGTCGGTCCATTTTGCCCTTTACTGCTTCACAGTGTGATGTAGGGAGGCTCCTTGACATTTTTCTTTTAATTCAGACTTAAAATGTTCATTGCTGAAGGACAGAGCCCATGCTCTGACTAAGCCAGTTTTTTGTTCTGCTTCTTTTCCTCTTTTGCTGTTCCTTTTCTTCAGACAGTCCTTTTCCATGCTTGCTCTTTTGCTTTTTCACAGAATCACAGAATTGCAGAAGGGTTAAGGTTGGAAGGGGTCTCTGGAGGTCATCTTGTCCAATCCCCCTTCTCAAGCAGGGCCACCTACAGCCAGTTGCCCAGGACCGTGTTCAGACAGCTTTTGAATATCTTCAAGGATGGAGACTCCACAACCTCCCTGGGCAACCTGTGCCAGTGCTTGGTCACCTTCACACTTCATCAGTGTTTCCTGATGTTCAGACGGCACCTCTTGTGTTTCAGTTTGTGCCCATTGCCTCTTGTCCTGTCAGTGGACACCACTGAAAAGAACCCGGCTCCATCCTCTTTGCACCCTCCCTCCAGGTATTTTTATACATTAACAAGTTTCCCCCTGAGCCTTTTCTTCTCTAGGGTAAACAGTCCCAGTTCTCTCAGCCTTTCCTCATAAGAGAGATGTTCCAGGCCCTTAATCATCTTTGTGGCCCTTCGTTGGACTCTACCCAGTATGTCCATGTCTCTTTTGTACTGAGGAGACCAGAACTGAACACAGTACTCCAGATGTGGCCTCACCAGTGATGAGCAGAGAAGAAAGATCACCTCCCTTGAGCCTCTGGCAATACTTTGTCTAATGCAGCCCAGGATACCATTAGCCTTCTTTGTCGCAAGGGCATGTTGCTGGCTCATGGTCAACTTGGTGTCCACCAGGACTCCCAAGCAATAGGGCCACATTTTCCCTGGTCTTCCTTTTGTAGCTTATGTACTTACAGAAGCCCTTCTTGTTGTCTTTTACATACCTGGCCAGATTCAATTTCATTTGGGCTTTAGCTTTCCTAACTTCGTCCCTGGGTGCTCAGACAATGTTGCTGTATTCCTCCCAGGTTACCCGTCCTTGTTTCTACGCTCTGTCTGCTTCCTTTTTGTGTCTGAGTTTGGACAGGGGTTCCTTGTTCATCCTTGCAGGCCCCCTGGCAGTTTTGCCTGACTTCCTCTTTGTTGGGATGCATCGCTCCTGAGCTTGGAGGAGGTGATCCTTGAATATTAACCAGCTTTCTTGGGCTTTTTTTCCCTTCAGGGCCTTTTCCCATGGGACAATTCCAAGCAGATTTTTGAAGAGGCCAAAGTCTGCTCTGCTGATGTCCAGGGTTGTGAGCTTGCTTGCCACCCTTTTCCCTGTCCTCAGGATACTGAACTCCACCATCTCATGCTCACTGCAGCCAAGGCTGCCTTTGACCTTCAGATCTCTAATGAACCCCTCCTTTTTGGTGAGTAAGATGTCCAGCAGAGCACGTCTCCTCATTGGCTCCTCTAATCACTTGGAGGAGGAAGTTCTTATCAGTGCAATCCAGGACCCTCCAAGATTGCTTATGTCTTACTGTGCTGTCCCTTCAGCAGATATCAAGGTGATGGAAGTCCCCCATGAGGACCAGGGCCTGCGAACACGAGGTTGCTCTTATCTGTCTGTAGATGGACTGATCCACTCATTCTTCCTGGTCAGGTGGCCTATAGCAAACACTTACTATAATGTCACCTTTACCTGTCCACTCTTTAATCCTAACCCATAAACTCTCAGTTGGCTTCCATCCCCAGTCAGAGCCCCATGCACTCCAGCTCCTCTCTCAAATAAAGGCAGACTCCCTCTCCTCATCTTCCCATCCTGCATCCTGTCCTTCTTCAAGAGCCTGTATCCCCACCATTGCAACACTCCAGTCATGGGAACCATCCCACCACATCTCTGTGATTCCCAAAATATCATAGCCCTGCAACTGCATAAGGTCTCTAGTTCATCATGTTTATTCCCCATACTGCATACATTAGTATAAAATTTTCCATTTCAGAGTTCAGATACAAAGGCGATGTAGGAGATAGCTAGAGGATACTTGATGTAAATAAGTAGTCCAAATAAAAAGGCAAAGATCAGCACAGAAATTGCAATTTAGTGAAGTTATGTGCTTTTTAAGTAAAATACTAGAAAGCGTGAAAATGGATGAGAAGTTGTACCTCTAAAATTCCAAACTTTTGGAAGAGGCCACATTAAACTATATTTAATCTCTGTAGCCCACCCTACATCTGAATCTTAACTTTTTTGCTCTGTTAAGTCTGTTGAGGACATCTGTGTTATGCGATGAGTGAATAAAAAAGTGAGATGTTTCCTTATTCCATAAATTCAGTATAATTTAGTGCTTTGAAACACTATAATACTGTAATATGAGCAAATGCTTCTGTTCAGAGGGGTAAACCTAGAAAGCTCTTCTACAGAGATTGTTGGAAGTGTTATAATTCTCACAAAAAATCAAAGGCTAGCTCGTCCTTTCTCCTGGACTTACAGCCTGTGTATAGCAACAAAGCTATGGAAAGGATTTCCTGGAGCATTGAATCAGGTTTGTACACATCATGGAAAACCATTTCATAAAATCCTGTTTATCCAGAGATGAAGGTTTTTTACTCGAATGCCCTCGGTGCTCTGCATGCCCTGCCCCTGTTGGAAGGCTGTTAGGAAACAGTGACCCGGAGTATCTCCAGTAGTTGTCAGAGACCAACCCAGATTACATATCTGAGATAACAGTTTGGGTTTAGATATCAGACAAATTCTAGCAGGTGCTTAACCTAGGGGATCCAAAGCCACGATGAGCACTTTGGCAAATTCTGGATCCCGTTTCAAACCCCTCTTCCAAATTTTGAAGCAGCCCAAAGTAGGATTATGGGCACCGACCCATCTCTTGAAAAATACAGGCTGGGGTTAGATGAGTGTTTTATGGAATAATTTCACTGCAGTATTAGGAGGGATTGCTTTTAAAAGAAATTAAGCTAGTGGAAAAATCAAGCATTCTTGATAGCTTGACTCGCTTCTCTAGCACGTGAAACAATGGGAACCACTCTGGGCAGCACTTTATCCTTTACTTGCAACTAGTTGTGGTTTTAACAGTTTTATTTTCAACTCTTTCTAAATTCCCCAAAAATTTCCAATTCCCTTTTCTCTGTTCGTAACTTTCTCTCTCTGATGCCATTCCAGTGACCAGCAGGAATTACTATCATAACTTTGCTTCCTAGATTGGCAGTATTTTGCCAACCAGGCCAGCCAAATTGTTGCCTCTGATGATTTTTGGCAGTGAGTTATCACTCTGTAGGGTCACAAAACTAGCACATGCATAACTAAATTTGTCTAAGGGAAAAATACAACATTCAAATAACACTTTTAACCCAGATATCATGAATTTTTAATGTTATCACACTGCTTGCTGCTTCCAAACACCTGCTACAGCCAGAAATTCAGGGATTTTTACCCAAAGTGAACTAGACCTCTATACTACCTCATTTTAGTACTAACATATGCACTCTTAAAATGTTTATATGTGATTCATAAAGAGTACATTCATTCCATTGTGCATACAGGCACATATGAATTTGGATGTACATATATACAAATTGTGTGTGTAAATATTCAGCTATGTAACTCCGTGATTGTAATTAAAGTGTACTTATCTTTTCTCTAGAAAAGCAAACATTATAAAGCATCTATTACCTATCTGAATACTCACATACTAGCAGAGGGCCTACAATTATGCAACTATTTTAAAAACAACCCCCACTCCTCTAAAATAACCACTGTGCAACTAATGTAAGGAAAATAATTCTACTCAGAATAAAATTAGTATGAAATCAGGCAAGTGTGAAGGGCTGCAAAGTAACTATTTTGTTACATGTTTTTATGACATAATTATATTGATCTCAAAGACACTCATCCAGAACCACAACCTTTTATACCCAAAGAAAAAGCCTGTATAATCTTTTCAATCACTTGATATTCATGGTCTTACTCAAAGGTCTCTGAATATGTCATGTGTGTAATACCAATGCAAAATTTGGCACTATAGTCACTACCAGCAATATGTTTCAATAAGGTAATTTTCTTGCTGCCTAAGAACATCAGCAGGGTGCAATCCTGAACAAAAACAGACTATGACATCTTATTCAAGCATACATCTGGAGGACAAAACTATACTTTATTAAAGGAAAATGGGATTTCAGGATTGTTTTGACAAGCAGTAAAAGCACGCACCTCACTTTACATACAGTACATAGTTTTAAATTCAAAGTGCTTGTGTAGCCATCGTTAAGTAAAGGCTGGAAGAAAAATACTGTCATTCTCCCTGCGTAATGCAAATATACAAATGAAGACTTACAATATATATTGTGTATATTTTTGTACCGGGCTACATAATATGAAGCTAAGATGTAAAATATCATTTTCCTTCTTTTATCTGTAAACAAATCCTTTTCTATACTTAAGAAGGCAGCACACATGTTTATTTTTTGTACAGCTAGCATATAGATGCTTTCTAATGCTGGGTATGATCATTCATTTCCACCAAATGTGTTTGGTTTTCTATTTTATTTTTATATTTTGTATTAAAATCTTCCTTTTCCTCTGTTCCCAACCACCTCCACAAGTAATCATTATGTTGGAGGTCTTTTTTAAGGGAAGAGGAAACAGTCTAAATGATGCTTTTTTATTTAAATATATTTCATCATAAATTATATGCATTTTAAGTGTTGGATTCTCCTTAGGTCAGATACTGAACAGTGCTGAACATGTCTCTTGTGAGATACTAAGCACGTGGAGCTGAGAGATCATACAACAATAGATTTTTGTCACTGATTTCAGCAGGAATAGAATCGGCTCTTAGGACCATCTGCCTTTCTCTAGGGTAATTTTTACGGTTGCACTTTGAAGTGGTCAGTGACCATGTCTAAAATCTGTTCCTATACTTGAAAAACACTGATTTAGTGCTTTGTGCATTAGAAACATATTGATATGGAGAGCATGAATTGAGCAGTTTGGCAAGATTGCAAGCTAAAAGGAGGCTGTGTCATTATAGCTCTAAGTGAAAACATCCAAAAAAAAGTCACTGATACTCCCTACCATTTGTACCATAAATTACCACCAGATTTGTTGTCATTTGTTTATCTGAAAACAGATTTATACTCTGTTATTTGAAATCTGTAATATGTTTTGTTGCCCAAAAGCAGGCACTTTCAGAATATTATGCGATATTTCAGAATATTACGCGAACCATCTCTGCTGGTAATGCACTGTTAGTACAGGACTGAGCACACTTAATATACACAGTGCCAAGGTTATTTGGAAGATCCTAGCCTAATTTATTTGACTAATAACACTATTAAGCAGCTAATAGGGCGATTTTAACCAAACTGAAATCTTCAAGTTATACAGCTTACCTCAATTATCACCTCTGTCAGATCTGAAATTATTGATGACTGCTTTGGACTAATCCCCTTGAAATCCATACTACACTTTATTACTGCTGTTTCTGCATATTCAAAATGCCCATCACTGCAAAGGGAAAATGTCATCGGCAAACTGGAGGCTTGACAGCAGGACGGAAAGGGATGCACGCTAAAAGAAATGACAGTGACGGATACTTTAGCATGGCTGTGGCTGTTGAAGTGAGTGATGTTGGACCAAGAGCAATTTGTAAACTGATTTATTTTCATTTTCATTTCCTTTCCTCCAGAAGATGCACTTTTTTTGGAAGATGCTAAACTCTGCTTTAATTTTTTAAGTTTTTTTTTATTAGTTCCTTCCTCCCTAGGAAAGTTAAAAGGTTATTTATGGAGAGGCTGCTGAGGAAGGGGAGCATGGGTATTGTTACTCTGTGGAGTTACAGAAACCCTTTGCAAACATCCCTTTAGTGGCCATGTTTGGGTAGACAAGCCCGGTTCAGTTTTCCCTTGCTATCTATAAAGAACGTTCCTTTAAAACCTACTGCACATTACAGCCAACAGTAAAAATAAAACACTGCAAATGATGTAGTGAAGAGCAATGTTATGCCATTTGCTAAACATACCAAAATCCCTTCTCTGGATTATGATCTGTTTTTTTTTTCCAGTGCTAGAAAGGTCACATGTTCACAGTATGCACATTATGGAGTAAAGCACTTGAAGACATAATTCCAAAACCAAGGAAAACACTTCCCCTAAAACAAGTCACATGAAACCAGTCTCATGAGAAAGACTTCTCTATGATCCTGAGTCAAGTGGAAAAATTAAATATTATACAACTTTCACACTGCCCAAAAGAATGGATTTGCAAACCATAAAACTGACATTAGGACTTAAATTGGAGATTTGTGACTTGGGCTTCTTGCCACACAAAACGGCTTAAAAAGATATTGCAAGTGTGTACTTCAGTTTTATTTATGTAGACCAGTATTCTTGTTTGCATGTGTACCAGAAAGCATCTCCTTCGAAGGAACTGGACTCTAATATCGCATCTGGCTCGCCCACATAAAGCACTTCAGATATTACCAGGTAACATTCATTTGCCAGAGGTTCATCCTTCCTGCAGCTCACAGCTCCATCCAGCCAAGGTAACAAGGGGAAGAAAATGCTGTGCCCCCGCGCCTCACAGCACCCGACAGCAAAACCACCACTTAGGGCTACTTGCACATGCTCTGCATCAGGAGGAGAGACATTCGTCCCGTCCCGTCCCATCCCATCCCATCCCATCCCATCCCATCCCATCCCATCCCATCCCATCCCCACAGCATACTGCTGTGCTACAGTGCAGCAGAAAAAAGAGTTGAGCTATTTTGTTGCCCACAAAAGTATTTTCTCTAAGGGTTGAGAGAGCAACTTGCTCTCCCAGCCAAAGCCTTCAAAAAGCTTGGGAAGGGGAGGACGGGGAGCTTGCCATCTGTTCATTGAGTATGATGGGCAGAACAGCCAATTCTGCATACCTTTTTGAGTGACATTTTTAAATGGATGTGAATGAAATCAGCAGCTGTCAGAAGAGTTGAAGGCATGAGAGAATCTAGACAAACACACTAATGTGAAATATTTGTTGTTTAGGTCAAGGACACCAAATTTAAAACAAAACAAAACAAAACAAAACAAAACAAAACAAAACAACAGGTTGGTTAAAGGCCATTTACTGCCAGAAACACTTTTTTTTTTTCCCCTGTTTTATTTTTTTCATATCAAATTGTAAGCATTTGGTTTTACCTGCTTTCACCATTGGTCATTCCACTAGACACTTGTATGTCACTCCATCCCCAAGACTAACAAACAGTATTTTCACAGTCAGATCCTACAGAAAATGTTCAGTAGAAATGTCACTTTCCTCACTGTCTCTGTGCTTCCTAACCATCTGTGATCCTCCAGCCAGTCTCACCTGGTACTTTACTTTCAGCACAGTGTCAGCCTGCTTATGTCAGTAACCAGACTATTTAGTAATCTTCGTTCTTGCCAAATTCTTGCCATACTGCATGCTGCAGTACAGTTTCATAATTCTTCAAAATATTTTACAAATGTGTCTGAAGTATGTACTGGGGAAGTGAATTGGGAAGGATCTCAAAATTACCAAGTGAAATTAGCACTTTTTATATATATATATACACAAACACAGACACATATATATACACACACACAGAGGTATAGTCCAGTATCTGGTCTTTTACTAAAATATATTTTTCTGTGACAAACTTAACTGTACTTAACTGTATACTTACACATTACGGAGGAAATCATCATCTTGACCTCAGGTAATGAACCATGCATGTGTTGAAATGTGAAGATTTATACCCCTGGCATTTCTGTATTAGAATTAATGAAACCAAAGAGGTCATTGTACATTCATATAAATGCCGGGACTAATATAAATTTATTTTCATCCATCTTTTAAGATTGACCTATATCATGCAATTTATAGCAACCCTTTTATTGCATAAACTTCCAAAAGAAGGAATGAACAGTCAAAGCTGGTAAACCCTCTGCAGATTAATGATGGAAATCTTTTTTACAGTCTTTGAAAGAGCACAGCACATATATACAGACGGCAATGAAAAACAATTTGTAGGGTAGGAGATGCATATATTTGGCGGGGTGGGAAGGGGGGAAGGAAACACACATCATATTTTTCCCGCCAGCACGAGTTTAGCAGTCTTCCCATTATCAGTGATCAAAACCTTGAATCCCATCTTTCTGTCTTTGTAGCTACTTCACTTAATGCAGTGTAGGCAATTTTAGTATCAAATAAAACCTCACTTAATATGGTGGATTAAAAAAATGTCTTTCATTTTGGTTAAATTTAAGCCCTAGAGGTGACGGGGGAGGGGAAAAAGAAGGAGGAGAGGAGGAACAAGAATGCCAAAAGCCAGAAGGCTAAAGCAAAGTTCACTAAGAGGTGTGAACAGAGTAGCAGCAGTGAACAAGCAGATGGAAGCAGTGAAAATCTGTGCAGGACTGGGCAAAGAAGGGCTAGATGTGAGAAAGAGGAGTGCTGGCAGGGCTTAGTCTCAGCACTATGAGCTGACGACTCCTGCGTGGCTCCTGTTGTGCCCATTATTAGCAGAGGAGCACCACTGCAGCAAAACAGATACCTGAAGAATCAACAGTTCTGCCTCCAGCTGAAAAAATAAAATAAATCTGCAATATCTGGCTAACCTCTCAGGCTGAAACAAAGGAAATCTGTGAAGTTACAACATTATTCACAATGTATGAGGTTAAAAGTTTGCTTCATTCTTTCAGGGTCAGAACTTATTGAAGGACATACTTATGGTATCTTGAAAAGTATTTAAAGAAAAACTTGTAAAATTATATTTTCAGAAAATTTGGAAATGCTGCAATTCATTCAAACTTTTGCTACACATTGTCTTTCTCTCCGATCTCTCAGAAATGCTGATAAAAAACACTTTTTCATAACAACTTAATTCTGAGTTATTACATAGTACTTCTCACAGACTATAACAAAAACAGGTCCCATTACAGGAATAATCCTGATGCGGTATGATATGGCGCTATAGTGTTACTCAGGGATTCTGAGTAGAATGATACATAACCAAAAGCTTTAAAAAATTAATAGTAGCCTAACGTTAATGTCCGTGTTTTTATTTAGACTAGCTATTGCTGAGTCATGCTGGCAGGACATTCCCTACTTCTGCCTAGGGCATATAAGGCACATTAGCTTTTGAAAGGCCTTAGAGGACCATTTCTGGAAGGAAAATCTATGAACAGGCACAGGCATTGTTACTGCCTTTGAGTTATCAAAAAAAAAATCTAAAAATACAAGCACCATGAAGGGATGAATTTGGTCACCAACTAGAGTGTTATGCTGGTGGCAGGGCAAGAGCTCAGCCTAACTCACATACGGAAAATAGCTTGGAGATGAAAGCAAACCTGTGTGGTCCAAGCTGCCTATAAGCTACTTTATGCAGAAATCTCATAGCTCTCACATATTTAATACAGCTCCACAAGGATTGTATTATAGGCTCCAAGAGATTCAGATAATTAAGAGCCTTTGTTTACAGCAGACATGCAGGGGATTGCATTCCACCAGAACCAAAACGCAAGGATTTCTAAACTTGGGAGAAGCCTCAACTCCTTTAATTTAGACATTGCTTCCTCCAGTTGATGACAAATGCTTAGATTTACTGTCATAAATTATTACAAGCACAACTAAAATTTCCTCGTGGCATTTCTGAATTGTGTGTATTTTAACTGAATTAGATAACACATCTTCTAGTCTCTACCTAGATGCCAAATAATAGACCATTCTTATACCCCAAGGCAAAAAAGGGAAGACATACTCCTACCACATGCATACTTCACAACTAATTCCTACCTTCCGTTTTCATCATGATTTTTTATAATATTTTTCATTTTCAAATTTGTGAATGGGACTTGGAACAAGACGTGCTTGAAATATAATGAGTAATCTTGATATTTCGATCTCAGTTTTGTGATTCACATGTTTCAGATAATCCTGAGAAGGCTGAGATAAATATCCAAGCTTTTGAATGTTTATCCTGAGGAATCCAAATAAAAAATAATGGACTATTAACAGGAAATGGATTATTTCCCTAAGAACAGCTCTTGTTGTACCACTCTGGTATGACAGAAGCCCCAGCTGGGGCAGCAGAAAGAATTACCTGACCTGCTGATTCATAATTTTATGGCTGTGTTTCTGATATATATATCTATATAAGTCTATATCTATATCTGTATCTCAGTGTCCTTCCTTATGGATCACAGCCCATAAATAATATGTGTGTTATTTATGCTGCATACTGACAAAACAGTCAGGACAAAGGAAACATGCCTGAAAAAGAACAAAAGAAGAAATACAAAGAGGCAAGAAGTTACTCAGAAGAAAAGATGCTTTTAGAGTTGGTCAAAGATAAATGAAAATGAATAACATGCAATTTAGATCAGAATTCGTCTTTGATGAAAACCCTGTGTTTAGAATATGATGGTGACATCAGAGTAGTTAAGCCTCTAGTTTACCAGGCTGAATAAACAAAATAAATATCTTTGATTTGCTTCTGCTTTTTGCTTGACTTTTCATCCCCATGCTCAGCCTTCATATGTTTTATTGGCAATTTATACAGTCAGCAGAAGACACCAAAGCCTTAGCAACAAGATCTTCTGATGTACAAACAAAATGCATTTAATTTGACTCAGTGTATTACAAGCATTATAATCCCTCTTCTGATTTCAACATGATCGACTAATCTCATCTGCTCAGAGGGATAAGCCTTGTCTCAGCCATGATGACAGGCTTAGAGAATGATAAAAATTAGGGCATTCTCACAGATTATATACTGTAACAACAGATAAGGCTTATGAATAAAGAATTGACTACAGGTGGTTATTTGTAGAAATGTACTAGATTAAGGGGTTAATGTTAGAGAGGTACAATGTCATTCGTAGTTAAATCATAGATACACACAAGTGTGGGAAAATCTTTCTCGCCTGTGTAAACATCAGGGGAGATGAAGCAAATTTCATAGCTCGTTTCACCAGTAGTCAGAATGAGCAAGTACGTTCTCAATAAAAAGATAATCCTAATTTGCACTCTAGAAGTTCAGTTTGATAACTACTTGTATTGGGTAAAACAGAGAGGCAAAAAAAAATGGCCCGGGATGAGACGGCAAGAGAAATATTACCATGTTTTTTTCTAACTGCCAAAAATGCTTCAGTTTAGTCTGCTGTTGTTCCCAGGTAAATTTAGTGCTTATAATTCTTCTATTTGGATTTGTAAAGAACATATGGTGCAGCAATAATGGAGGAAGTGCATGAGGCAAGGGGTAAGCTTTCTAACCATTGAGCAAGACCGCTATATACACCCATCTTACCAGCAAATGCTAGCCTTGGGTGATTAAATCTCAGTGCATTGCTGTGAAAAAGTAATGATGAAACCCATATAGTAACAATGCAGGAAATGCAATTACATGCCATCTGCATGCTAGATTCACATTCAATCTTCCTGGAAAAAAAAAAACAGAACCAAACCTGACACTCTTTCAATCTGTTAAGCTTAAGTAAATGAAAGGAAAAAGTAAATAATAATTCTTTTTCTAACACTATACGAGCTTTTTAACCTGTCTTTGAAAAACACTTCCTATGTATCATATTAATATCATGCGATGAGTACTGATCTGCAGATATTTAATGGAAACATTTGTGGAGCAAAGGATTAGGTTACCACAAATTATTTCAAATAAAATTACTTTATTAATACTAATAAATGATGTCTCAAAACTAGCTATAAAATTAGATACCATACATATACAATATAGTGCAAATAATCATTATGTCTACCTTTCTTAATTATTATAACTTACCATATATTCTCTTCACAAACAAACAAACAAACAAAGATCTTACTTCTAGCTCTCTCTTTGTTTAATTGATAAGTGGTGTAGAATTTTTTATTTTTTGTATCTGGACTTTAGATACTGAATACCTCAAGTTAAGAAAGCAGAGTCCCGTTTAATACTTATTTATGTGATGGTAGAAAAAAAAAAATATCCATTCAGTGACTGCTGAAATTAATAGGGGACTACAATCCTGGATACATATATGTTTCTACAAAGTTAATGATTGTAATATTTAAAAGCAAACAATTAATAAGTATGACTGAATTAATTCTCAGAATGAAGCACCAAGGAACAAAGTGGTTGTACATTGTATAATAACAATGATAATATGAACTTATAATAATATTGTTTCACACCCATAATCTACTAGAGTAGATTTAGAGATAGGGACTGACATTATTAAGAGTTTAAGTTTAAACCACTTGAACTTAATGCAAACTGAATGAGCAAGCTGGAAAGACCAAATATCTGTTTCGTTTCCATAGGAACTCCTCCCACAGAAAGCTGCCACCAAATGCTCATTGGCAAGTAGAAATGCACACATAAAGCATGTATAGCAGCACGCACACAAGGAATTCCCCTGTTGCTACCTGTTTGCTCACCAGCAGGCACATGCAAACCAGCCCGTGAAGAACCCTGGAGAAGCAGTACTGCAGACAGCAATAGGCACGTCAGTTCGACAAACTAGGTGTGCCACTTATCCAGAATAATTGATATGTACTGCTGGGAATGTGCTCCCCAGCAATCATCCTACTTAAAATGTGCACGTCGTCTTTCTAGGATGCCAATTAAGTGTATCCTTCTGTAGTCGTTGACACTAGATTAAACCTTACGGTTTAAACAAACATTAGAACTGCATAAACCAGAAACAGCATGACATGTCTGACATTTTCCTGGCTCATATGGCGTTACATCACTATGCCACGATCCAAAGTCATGATGCAGCATTTTCCTAAAGGACATCTGCTTTGATACGTGTCATGTACAATGACACCACATTAACACAATCTTCTACTCTGGAAATATGTGTAAAGACTTTTTTAAAAATAGTGATAAAAATGCAAGGAAAAAATGGAATCAAGGCTGCAGATTGATGACAATACTGTAAAAGAGTTATTAAAAATACCTTAATTGTCTCATAAATTTAACTCATGTATGAACACAGAGGTCATCTAACTGGGTAAGAACATGACCCTAGAAGCATTATGATAATGAACCAACACCGAGTATTAAAGAAGTAAAAAATCAAAAGCATCATTTTCAAACAAAGATTGGAAGAATTTGGAGAAATCTGAAGTCTGAGGAAAAAGTGAGTAGCATCAGTATAGTTTTAACATAATTTTTGTTAAATTGGTCAAAACCACTGATGTTGAAACCGTATCATCCCTCATATATCGATAACATCTGTTTGTGGTAACTCCGGTATATAAAAATCTTGCCACGTTGTAACTGCAAAAGAAAATCATGCATCTTAATTTAAGTCTTAAGTACTAGTTTATAGCAGAGGTGACAGTCCCAGACGGGTGCTGGTTCTTTGTCAGAAATTTTGCAGGTGCGCCTGCTTTTTGGCTCACGGGTAAAAAAACAGGCCTTGGAAGATGAAGGGGTGCAAATACAGGAATGTCTTGGGCCCTTACCTTTGGATGTAAGTGGGAATGGAAAGCACGACAGCTCTTCAGGCTGCAGAGGTTGATTTAAGATACTTTTGTTCACTGAGATTCCTAAGATCTTTCTCCAACGGTGTATATTTACACTCTCTATTGGTTGCCCACAGGCATAGCAGGTAGGAGTTGTTGGGGAGAGGGATCGCAGAGGCGATCGGCTCTGGTGCCGCCGCATTCCGCAGCGGAGCAGGGGATCATGGCGTAGAGGGGGTTTCCTGAGCCAGGGAAACCCCAGGGGAGCACAGACACCCGCCAGGAGCCAGCAGCTCTCATGAGAGCGGCTGATGAGGCCTGGACGGGGCCAGGAATAACAGTGGCTGCCCCCCGTTCCCACAAAAGGCAGCCCCAGGGAGCACTGGCGACCAGGAGTGCTGCCAACAGGACGGACGAACAGGGCCTGGTGTGTCAGCCAGGGCGTGGCACATCGGTTCGCGCGGAACGGCGTGCAGGGAGGGCACCTCTTCGAAGGAGGGGCATTCCACTGGCCGAGCGGGAAGTACACATAACCCAGCAACTGGGCACCATTCTGTGACCATCTGCACAGGTCAAGGGCACTCATCCCACCTGACCCAAGAATGGCGGGCACTCATCTGAGAGCAAAGGCTGCAGCTCCAGCTGGGGGGTCTGCACCATCTACTCCAGCAGTGGCCGATGCCTCCACCCGGACGGAGCTGCTGAAGGGAGAGGCTGCAGCACAGACCTTAGACTGCAGGAAGTGCCGAGATCTTTCTCCTGTGGCACAGCACAGGCGGCAGACCTGCCTGCAAAAGGTGTGCCCAGGTGAGGGACCTCCCGCAGCAGGTGGCTGAGCTGCAGGAGGCCATGAGAAGGCTGCATAAAATCAGGGAGGCTGAAAAGGAGTTAGGTAGCTGGTTCCAAGCGCAGTCTGCAGTGGACCCACAGCCCACGGCCAAAAACTCCACCGGCACACACAGAAATGAGGGGGGCCAATAAAGTGGAAGAACGGACGGTTGCAACAGCAAGGACCAAGAGACTCCCACCAAAGCCTGAGGTGCCGGTGGTGCTCTGCAGACTGAAGGGGAAAGACTCAGCTGGAGCTGAGTAAGGCAGCCCGATCTGCTCCCTGTATAACAACCAGCTCAACTAAGAAAAGGCGACGGGTGATAGTAGTAGATGACTCTCTTCTGAGAGGTACGGAGGCACCCATTTGCCTACCTGGTGCACTCAGGTGTTCTGCTTACCAAGGACTCGTATCAGGGATGTCACAGAGAGACTACCAAGCCTCGTACAGTCCACTATTATCTGCTGCTGTTGTTTCACGTGGGCACGAGTGATACAGCCAGGAGCAGTCTGAGGACTATCAAGAAGGATTACAGAGCCCTGGGAGCAGTGGTAGGAGACTCTGGAGCGCAGGTAGTTTTTTTATCAATCCTCCCAGTCAAAGGGAAGGGGTTTGAAAGGACCAGTTGAACCTGGTGAATCAACAGATGGTTACAGGACGGATGCCACAGCCAGGGTTTCAGCTTCTTAGACCATAGGACTTGCTTTGAGAAATCTGGTCTACTAGGGGCTGATGGGGTCCATCTGTCAGAGAAGGGGAAGACCATCTTCAGTCATAGGCTTGCCAAGCTGGTGAAGAGGGCTTTAAACTAAAGTTGTCGGGGGAGGGGAACCTCAATCCATCCCACTCCTACCAGTTTGATGCCAGGGCCAGCAATAGATCCCAGAGAAGGATCACAGGTCAGCAGGAGAGCACCTGAAGAGCAGCACAAAGGAATTCCAGCCACTCCAGCCAGCTGCATTGGGGGTCCAACTTAAATGCCTCTATGCAAATGCACATAACATGGGGAATAAACAAGAGGAGTTAGAGATGTGCTATGATCTTACTGGCATCATGGATGGGTCCTATGACTGGAGTGTTGGAATGGAAGGATACAGACTCTTTAGGAAGGACAGGCAGCGGACATGAGGAGGGGATGTCGCCCTCTATGTCAATGACCAGCTGGAGTGCATGAATCTCCACCTGGGCATGGATAAGGAGCTGACTGAGAGCTTATGTGTCAGGATTAAAGCGAGGGCAGGGACAGGTGACGTTATAGTGAGGGTCTGCTACAGGCCACCTGACCAGGAAGACCAAGTGGATGAGGCCCTCTATAGACAGATAGGAGCAGCCTCACGTTCACAAGCCCTGGCCTTCCATCACTCTGATATCTGCTGAAGGGACAGTACAGTAAGACATAAGCAATCTGGGAGGTTCCCGGAATGTGTTGATGATAACTTCCTTCTCCAAGTGATAGAGGAGCCAACACGGAGAGGTGCTATGCTGGACCTTGTTCCCACCAACAAGGAGGGGCTGGTGGGGAATGTGAAGCTCAAGGGCAGCCTTGGCCGCAGTAACCATGAAATGGTGGAGTTCAAGATCCTTAAGGTACCGAGGAGGACGCACACCAAGTTCCCTACCCTGGACTTCAGGAGAGCAGACTTTGGCCTCTTCAGGGATCTGCTTGGTAAGAGTGCCATGGGATAAAGACCTGAAGGGAAGAGGGGCCCAAGAAAGCTGGTTAATATTCAAGGATCACCTCCTCCAAGCTCAGGAGTGATGCATCCCAACAAAGAGGAAATTGGGCAAAAACACCTGGAGGCCTGCATGGATGAACAAGGAGCTTCTGGACAAACTCAAACATAAAAAGGAAGCCTACAGAAGGTGGAAGCAAGGACAGGTAACCTGGAAGAAATACAGAGAAATTGTCTGAGCAGCCGGGGATCAGATTAGGAAAACTAAAGCCCTGATAGAATTAAATCTGGCCAGGGACATCAAAGGCAACAAGAAAAGTTTCTATAGGCATGTCGGTGATAAAAGGAAGACTAGGGAAAATGTGGGCCATCTCTGGAACGAAATGGGAAACCTGGTTACCCAGGATATGGGGAAGGCTGAGGTACTCAATGCCTTTTTTGCTTCAGTCTTCACCGGCAAGTGCTCAAGCCACACTGCTCAAGTCGCAGAAGGCAAAGGCAGGGACTGGGAGAATTAAAAGCCGCCCACTGCAGGAGAAGATCAGGTTCGAGACCATCTAAGGAACCTGGAGGTGCATAGGTCCATGGGACCTGATGAGATGCATTCGCGGATCCTGAAGGAACTGGCACATGAAGTTGCTAAGCACTATCCATCATATTTGAGAAGTCGTGGCAGTCCGGTGAAGTTCCCGCTGACTGGAAAAGGGGAAACATAACCCCCATTTTTAAAAAGGGAAAAAAGGAAGACCCAGGGAACTATAGACTAGTCAGTCTCATCTCTGTGCCTGGGAAGATCATGGAGTTGATCCTCCTGGATCCTCCTGGATGCTCCTCCTGTGCGAAGGCACATGGAAAATAAGGAGATGATTGGTGACAGCCAACATGGTTTCACTAAGGGCAAATCATACCTGACAAATTTGGTGGCCTTCTATGACAGGGTTACAGCATTGGTGGATAAGGGAAGAACAACTGACGCCATCTACTTGTGCAAAGCATTTGACACTGTCCCGCACGACATCCTTGTCTCTAAATTGGACAGACATGGATTTGATGGATGGACCACTCAGTGGATAAGGAACTGGCTGGATGGTTGCACTCAAAGGGTTGTGGTCAACGGCTTGATGTCCGAGTGGAGACCAGTGACGAGTGGAATTCCTCAGGAGTCAGTATTGGGACCGGCATTGTTTAACATCTTTGTTGGTGACATGGACAGTGGGATTGAGTGCAGCCTCAGCAAGCTTGCCAACAACACCAAGCTGTGTGGTGCGGTCGACACGCTGGAGGGAAGGGATGCCATCCAGAGGGACCTTGACAGGCTTGAGAGGTGGGCCCGTGCAAACCTCATGAAGTTCAACAAGGCCAAGTGCAAGGTCTTGCACACAGGTTGGGGCAATTCTAAGCGTAAATACAGGCTGGGCAGAGTATGGATTGAGAGCAGCCCTGAGAAGAAGGACTTGGGGGTGTTGGTTGATGAGAAGCTCAACATGACCCGGCAATGTGTGCTTGCAGCCCAGAAAGCCAACCGTATCCTGGGCTGCATCAAAAGAAGCATGGCCAGCAGGTCGAGGGAGGTGATTCTCCCCCTCTACTCTGCTCTCATGAGACCCCACCTGAAGTATTGCATTCAGCTCTGGGGCCCCCAACATAAGAAGGACATGGACCTATTGGAGCGAGTCTAGAGGAGGGCCATGAAGATGATCAGAGGGCTGGAGCACTTCTCTTATGAAGACAGGCTGAGAGAGTTGGGGTTGTTCAGCCTGGAGAGCAGAACTCTAGGGAGACCTTATAGCAGCCTTCCACCACCTGAAGGGGGCCTACAAGAAAGCTGGAGAGACACTTTTTGCAAGGGCATGTGGTGATAGGAGAAGGGGTAATGGCTTTAGACTGAAAGAGGGTAGATTTATTTTAGAGATGAGGAAGAAATTCTTCACTATGATGGTGGTGAGGCACTTGAACAGGTTGACCAGAGAAGCTGTGGATGCCCCATCCCTGGAAGTGTTCAAGGCCAGGTTGGATGGGGCTTTGAGCAACCTGGTCTAGTGGAAGGTCCAAGCCATTCTATGATTCTGTGATTCTATGATATCTTGGTCCCATCACCTTTCCTCTAGCTGCTTCTGCTACGCCCAATTCAAGAAGATAGGGATCACTGAGAACCTTGCACTTAAAACCTTTAACATAGGCATGACCTTTCATGAAAATGACCATACGCCCTTCAGGACTGTGCTGGCAGTTCAAATCACATCACAGCTTAGGAAACTCAGTGTAACTTACACATAAGTGTAATCTTATGAATAATCTGATCCATTTAAATATGATCATATACAGAAAACAGACTCTGCAGAAACACATTATCTTGTAGCTTATCTCAAAAATACTCCACAACAACTCAGTTCACAAGTAAAGTCATTTTTCCCTTCTCCCAGTCAGTGTGGAACAGAAGGTCAAAACAGATTTCCTTTCTTCATGGCACTGTGTATTATAAACATGGCACAAAAGAACTTGACTAGCATAACTGTGGATGATGCAGGAGGTAAATCTAGCTATTGTAGTGTCCCATAACTGCTTTGACTAATTAAATCTCAGAAGATGAAAGAAACAATCTAAGGGGTTTTTTTCAGTAAAATATATAAAGACTTTGAAAATAAGGTGCAAGAAACTTACATAGTCAGACTGCTACAAGCAACTGTGATTTAAATTCCAAATCACCTGAAAGAAACTACATGCATAGCAGGATAAGTTTTTAAGTCCTCCCCTGATCTGTCTCTCCAGTTGCAACTAACACCAGACAAGTATCACGCAGAGCTCACATGTGGAGTAAAGGAATGTCTGAAGTCTGCATTAGCTCACTGATACCTCTAGTAAAAGGTAGGCCTAAATATCAGTTACAACTATGTCTTGCTGCACTTTAAAGTTTGAAAATAAGACATTCTGTGTCTTCCAAGATCTTGCCACAAAATATCAAACTTCTTGTGTAAAGAGAAGACGGCTTGTTATATATCTGAAAATTTTATTCAAGCCCTAAAGACTTTTGTTGAGGGTATAAAATGAGTAAGAATGTCTATGGGGAATCATCATCAGTTTGTGGCAGGCAAGAAATTCCAAAAATGTTTAGTCTGTTCTGCTCTGTGCTCCTGCAGAAAAGGTTGTATTTCCTTTTTCAGTGCCTATAATCTTTTTAGAACCTTTTCTTTATTGAGCCCATAAACATCACAGTGGAGCTGCAAATCATCAGAGTCTGCAGAAACTCCATCAAGGAAGCTACAGAGTAAATGATGCTGAAAAGTTGACATTCACAACAATAGGCAGTTGACTAACTTCATGACAGTATGCATGACATCTGAGATATTCAAAAATAATATAGAGGACCATGTGATGGATAACACGGTCTCAATATGACTTGGTCAATACACAGGACCAAGATTCAGGAACTTTAAACAAATACAGGTTCCCTACCACCGTTCTTCACTAATTTAATTTTGCTCACACTGTCTTCTAATTATGCAAGTGCCTTCAAAATGTCTTATTGACAAAGTCAGTGGCTTTTCTGATCTTTGACATAAGTTGTCATGCCTGAAGAAGAAAGTCAAATATGAAACTGTATTCAGTGAAAGCCTTTAGGAAGTTATGCAAAGGAATGAGAATAATCAGAACAGAAAACATTTTACACTTTACTAAGGACCTGTCTGCCATACATCATTTCAATGTTTTAACCTTTGAAATAACAGAACTAAAAGCAAAATGGGCTTTTTCAAATTCATTGGGTGCTTTGGGTTTTATCTTTCCTTTTTGCAATCTGCTGTTACACTGGGGATATACTCCATTATTATTTCAAAGACTGTAAGTGTCTTTTTCTATTGTGCTGGTCAATATGCATAAGAAGTTGGTGGGGTTATCCATCTATATATTTTAAATATTGATTTTTTTTTCTCATTATGAATGAGTATATGTCTGTCTGAATAGATATGATTATTAATAGAGGACAGTAGTACAAATATAAGTGAAGCAACAACACCATTAATATGTTTGTTGCTTAGAGCAATAAATGGATAAAAAGACATAGCAGCCAAGGCACTTACACTGTGCAATATATATGTTTATAGGTTACAAATTAAATTGCCACCATTTGCCAGCAATAACTTCACGGTGATATAGAGAATCACCAATTTTCTGAGATACGGAGCATAGAGCAATTGTTGAGGTGCAGCAGTTCCTCCCATATTTGAGGAGGGAAGAAAATCACAAATGTGTGGTGTCCAGTATGTGTGGATGGAGTATTGTGCATAAAATTTTAACAACTCCTTGCAAAAGATCAAGTAAAAAGGAATACACAGTTCCCTTTGTTAGCATTCTAAATACATACATGACTCTACAAAATTAGAATCAGAAAAGAAATGTTAATTTCTATCCTAAAACCTTAGCAAATGCTATATCTGATCTCACAGAGTAGTTTCACTAGAATATCTGTTTGGATGGAGGCAGAGTTCTGCTTTAATGGGTCTTCCAGAAATTCGATTGCATGCAGAGACAATTCTGAAGGTATCAACAGACAAAAGAAAAGGGAGGAACATGCAGGGGTCTATTATATAATTAATCTCCTGGTCTTGTCAGATGGAGCAGAAGAGGACAATAAAGCATAGACCTTGGAGTCTAATAAAATGTTTATCTCATTCATGAACAAAAAATATCATATAGTCACGTTGAGCCCAAAGCAAGAAATGCTGAAAACGAGCAGTAGAGAAGTGCATGGGAGGGACATTTATGACAGGTGCTGATAACAGTATTTTATGATGCATACCTGTGTCCACGAAGAATTGTGTTTGTACTGTCAGCTTAACACCACATTCAGTCAACATCATACAGATAAAATTGTGTAAGAAATTTCTGTTCTGTTACCAGCCTTTTGAGATAACTGTCTTCCTATTACAGAAGTTTCAAAGTTGTCAACCTTCAAAATTAGTACTCCTTGAAGAAGAAGATAACACAATTTCAGATATTTAAACAATTTTAAAACTTAATTGCCAGCAGATATAAACTTTAAACCTGGAATGATGGGAATAATGATGGGGACAGATCAAAGACCTGGAAATTATCTTAAGCCATCTACATCAGGGAAGGTCAAGAAAACAGCTGTACTACAGTTGACACAAGGCTGAAGAGCATGTCTTTGTTTTTCAGATCACAGTTCTCTCTCATCTTCCTCAACCCTCTGTCTAGCTCTTAAACATGAACATGAAAATTTTTTTTTTTTATATGGATTAAAAGTATGTGCTTCTCAAAAATATTTCTTGAGAGACAACACAGAAGAGGCAACCCTTTCCCCCGAAACCAACACAATCCACAGTGGCAGCAAGCACTGAACCCTGTGCATCAGAACATGATTATTAATCGTCTGTGGGCATACAATGAACCAAAGGGGCAAATAAAGGAAAAAATAAAAGTAAATTCGGGTATCAGAAAAGGAGGTAGACTACTAATATTCAGCTACACTAAACTACTACAACTATGCGGTTTAACACCAATTAACTTAACTGAGGTGTATAACTTATAAGTACTCAATGATGAAAACATTGGTCTAGTTGGTTTGGTTGGAATGACTGTGGCTCATCCACATGTGCTCTGGGAAAAGGTAGGTACTATGTGCCTTTGGTCCCTTGGATGTGCTGCAGGAGGACAGCTGCTGCAGCATATTGGAGACCTTACGGAAGAACTGGGTCTCTCGGGGGATTTAGCATTGAATTCCAGTTGATTACAAGAAGTCTTTATAATTCTCTGGCATGGGCTCTGTCTCAATGGTAAAAATGAACCTGCAGTCAGGTGCGCTGAAAACTGAATTAACCGAAGTCCCATGGACGCCTGTTGCTGTTGTTTATTAAGATTTGTAGACTTACCCAGGTAGGCTTTGAAATAAGCTTCTCTCTGATTATTTATCTTAGAAAACTTTTCTTTTCAGACCATGCATGTAGCTCGGTGATTATATGCCAGGCGATTCTATACTTGGTATCTAAGAAGAAGCAAGAAATCACACATTTTCAAAAAGAAAAATAACCCTTAACTTTTTATTTTCATTTGGTGTTTTGCTTCAGGCTTCTATGCCACAAACACTGAGAAGCTTGTTTTCCATCAGAAGTTGGTTCCACTAACAAGTCACACGCAAACTTCTTGATATATTGTTGTATCATTAAAAGCTGCAGATTATAAATGTTATTATTCTGTCATAAATGAGCAAGATATTAGAACAATATGAATGCTTTCACATGCCCAATAAAAAAAACCCAAAAAACAAACAAAAAAAACCAAACCAAAAGAGCGTAATGCTTCCAGAGCAGAGCAGAGATCGTGTGCTTATTATTGCCAAGGGTACAGCAATAACATATGTGCTTGGCACGCTAGGGCCACTGACCAATCTTCACAGCATTGTTATAATTACTTTGGCAAATATAGTGTAAGTGCAAGAAATTAAGTTCTTCAGATGGAAGAAGGAAATACATCAGTAAAAGTAGTACCTAACAAAGTTTACAAAGACATTGAGAAGATTTGGCAGCACTACTATAGAGAATCAGCACAGAAAAATTCCAGATTCCTTTCTACCAAGAGCCTCATTTCATAGTGCAAACTTAACCTCTGTGCTTTCCCAAGATCCATGTGCATCAACGCATCAATCTTGTAGCCAGATTCCATCTGTGTACTCAGACCAGACAGCCAAATAGTTGATTATCTGATTACAGATTGGAAAGAAATTGTGGGGGCTAAACAGAAAAGCTTAAGAACTACCCACAGATATGTAAATTTCTGAGTCTGCTAAAAAGACATTTGAAACTGTCACAAATTTCCAATTCTGAGTTTGGTAAGATGAACTCAGAGCTGCAATACAGCTGCAGTGGTCCCACAGTGAAAGGCACAACATCACATGTGTTACTTTTCACTTCCCACTGTTGCAAAACTTGAATCTGCACAGGCTACAGCATTTCAGGGTACTAGCTTTTAAACAGCATTAAAAACAAACCAACCAAAAAAAAACCCAACCATGGAGATAATTTGCCTCTTGATCAAGACCATAGTTACCTAAATAGTCTGATACTATCTGTCACTAAAATATTAACCCTATGTAAAGCTGAGGTACCTGATGAAAAATAGTCTTTGAGATACTTTCTTTAGAGAGATGTCTCCCATTGAGGTTCATCCCAAAAAAAAACATTCCAGAAGGCAAGTCATCTGAGCTGAAACCCACTAAAATATGCCAATATTAAGAAAAGCCACATTATATACCTCTTAGTCTTCACTAAAAAGAAAAGAAAGAGTCAACCATCCTCTCCTCAAAAGACTAGAAACTGCTGCAGTTGAGTGTGCTGAAAGTTGACATACTTTATTTACTTATGTCTTCCAACCCCGTTGAGAAAAACAGTAGATAAATATTAGTTTTTCTATGGAAGGGAAAACTAAAGTTGATAGTGCTCACATGATTTTTTGTATGTCAAGTTCCAATTAGAATTAGACTAGAACAATTTTTATTATCAGGTGTTAAGCAAAAGTTCCCATTGAAATCCACGAGAAATCAATGATTGTCTGATTCCCATATTGTCCTATGGCTCCAACCATGTCCTTGAGCACAAGAGTCCCAGCATATCAATTAGGCTACCAGTGCCATATTTAAGCAAGGTAATCCATATTTAGGTAATCCATTTAAGCAACGTGATCACTTTTCTACCAAAATACATAGTGATCAGAAATAATAACACTGGATTAATTAAAAAAAAAACCCCACACCATTCCTCCATTTTTTTAATTAATATATTTGAAGACAGGGTAGTAAGTATTTTGGAAGAAGGACAGTATTCTTCATTTCAGCTGTGGGTTTTATTTTTTTAAGAAAATATTACTACTATAACAGAGAAAAAAAGAAATGTCTTTTCCCCCGCTTTGGTGTGACTTTTAAGGCTACAAAATGTGCCAGATTAAGACCTTGGAGATGGAAATGCTATGTTTATCCACAGGGCATGTTCAGCACTGCCAACAGCTGTGCAACTTTTCCCAAACAATGTTCCTCAACGATGACTTGAAAGGACCACAATTAGGGGCAGGAGAATAGTTTAATTTCCATGCCCATTCAATCCTTGGCTTTTCTGCTGAGCCTGCCAACTATTGCCAATTGCAATGGTGGATTTTGTGACATGGACACTTGTCCACTAGGAACTGGACTGAGGCTGCAATCCAATGTAATTATTTTCAGTCACTATTGACCTGCGAGAAGTTTCAAACCAGGAAATGTTGAAGCTTTTCTGCTCTTACTAGCTCCCTCAACCAATGCTACCACTGTAGCAGTGACAGCTGAAGTGTTCCCTGACAATTTCAAAACCATTTTAATAAATTTTCAATATTTTAACCCTCCCCTCTGATTAATTTGTTTACCAGAAAAAAACCAAAACAAAAAAATAAAAAACCCTTTTGAGCATACCTCAAAAACACATATTCCAAATGTTTCAAAAATTTTTTTTAAAAAGACCCTGATTCCAACTGCACATCTTCTGATGTAGCACAAGATGAAAATACCAAGATCCACTTTCATAATCACTATGTGTTAACCACTCATCATTTCCCATCATATCTGAAGAGCTACCTTGTGTTTTTTTCCACCTGGGATGTAAATTTGAAAAAGTAATTTTCATGCCATTTACATGTGCACAGAAATATATATATATACACATATTTAATTCTATACTTAAGTAACTAACAGGTAATTTGGTAATGACAGGACCAAAGCTATAGCAAGAATGCGCAGTTCTGTCTGACCTCAGAGCGTAAGTAATCCTGGCTTGTGTTTGGATAGGAGCCCTAGGTGCCACAGGAATAAATCAACAATTAATGATGAATAGGTATCATTTAGCACTGATGTTTTTAAGCTAATTTACAGGAAACAAAAATATAACTAATGTACATTGTATTATCAGACTCAAGAGAGAATACAACAAACAAAAAAAAAAGGAAAGAAAGAAAGTACTGAGGTAAGATTGCTCTGGACTTCCTCCCAGTTTGGGACAAGAAGGGAGGAGAACAGGAGAGAGCTAACTGCACAAATCCCTCTAGTGGCAGTGACAAAAATGGGATTTTGACTAAATCTGAATGAGCAAGTCTTTCATAGCCAGATGTGTTTGGAGCGCAGGAGTTTGCAGCAAAGAAACCTGCAGAGCAGGGATGAGAGCTGTCTCTGCAGAAAGGTTGCCTGATCACAGTGGCACCTGCAGGACGCAGTTGCTCTGTCACTATTTAAAGTGCACAGAAAGGAGACGTGAGGGAGGCCACAGGGTGGGGGAAGCAGGGTGCAGGGCAATCATAGAGTTCTTCGAAGTTGAAATGTGTTATACAGACAGAGAGTGATACCTTTCTGCATGCTTTGATTAATGAAGATATCCAGATCTATTTGGGGCATACCAAAGCATAAATTTTGTATTGCCCTCACACAATCCAATACATATGGTTGTATTCCTTGCAACAGAAAGAAACTAGTCTCTTTTTTCCTCCATAGATATGAACTATTGAATGCTAGTACATGAGCTTGTGAATGTCAAGGTATGCCAAATGAATGTGGAGCAAAAGAAGAAAAAGGCACCCTAACATGTAAAACCACCTACATTGAAAATGAAGGCCAGTTCCTTGCCTATAGAGTCATAAAGATTCAGGCCTAATAAAGCTATAACAAGTATGTTTGTTGACAAAAACCCATATTGAAAGTTTATCATACTTTCATATGTCACATCTGCTCTTTGCCTTATTGTGCTACTCCAGAGCATTTGTTTTACCGTAAATACAGAAGTGTATAAAAGATACACAAATCAGCCTGCCGCCCTTATCTGTTTAGGAATTTTTTTAGAAGTCTGTTCTAAAGGGAGCAAGAGACAAGCAAAAAAATATCTGGGTTATAATGGGGAATATATTTTGCAGGCTTATATCATTAAAAGCGCAATAAGTTAATAATTTTACTGTAAGTTATGCAATGGTTTATACTTTGTCTACAGATGATTTTTTGATTTATGTAGTCTTTTCAGCTCACCTGGAATAATATATGCTTATTCAAGTGAGGAGGTTTTTTCTGAATCTGAACTTATTTATGAATTTACAGTGTGACTGCCTTCAATAGCTAATGCAGGACTAGATGAAGTAGAAGATCCCAGCAGATAGTAGTTACTTGATTAATGTTGGCATACATTTCTGTGGCAAACCCACATCCTGCTTCCTATGGAGACATTTCCCTCTTTGTTTATAATTTTTACTAAATTTACTCCTCTTGAGATAGTCTTACAAATTTCTGGAAGTCAATTACAAAATCAGCCTAGATGAAGGCTACTTCTTCACTGTCTTGAATCCTAAAATATTTTGAATACTGTTTGTTGAGAATTCAGAATAACATTTATGGAAGCCCTCAGTTTCAATCTGTTGTAACATATCTGGACATTTTCTACCAGGATTCAAAGACAAATCATGAAATATCCTCGAGAAGAGTTTAGTTGATTGAGAAATATAGAATCATAGAATCTTTTAGGTTGGAAAAGACCTTTAAGATCATCGAGTCCAACTGTTAACCTAACACTGCCAAGTTCAACACTAAACCATGTCCCTAAGTGCCACATCTACACGTCTTTTAAATACTTCCAGGGATGGTGACTCCACCACTTCCCTGGGCAGCCTGCTCCAATGCTTGACAACCCTTTCGGTGAAGAAATTTTTCCTAATGTCCAATCTAAACATCCCCTGGCGCAACTTGAAACCATTTCTTCTTGTCCTATCGATTGTTACTTGGGAGAAGAGACCGACACCCACCTCGCTACAACCTTCTTTCAGGTAGTTGTAGAGAGTGACAAGCTCTCCCCCGAGCCTTCATTTCTCCAGGCTAAACAACCCCATTTCCCTCAGCCGCTCCTCATAAAACTTGTGCTCTAGACCCTTCACCAGCTTCTTTGCTCTTCTTTGGACACGTTCCAGCACCTCAATGTCTTTTTTTGTAGTGAGGGGCCCAACACACTGCAGGGATAATAAATTACTGAACAGATTTTTACAGAGCTGAAATCCAGTGTGAAGCCACCCAAATTCCACAGGGTCAGAAAGCTTGAATGACAGTCCCAGGGAGCAGAAATGGTGTGGAGAGACCATGCTGGAGGGCTTTGCATGCCCTGGGCATTGCCGAGCAAGGCTGTATTTCAGCTCTCTCCAGAGCAGGTGACAGAGGGGGCTGGGGTGGTCCTGAGTCACTGATTGTGTAGCTACACCACCAAAATCCCACCACCACACCCAAAAGGGGCCAAGGCAGCTGTTTCTGCTCGAGGCCACTGGTTAATGGTTGGAGGAAAGCTGCGGCGTGGCTAGGGGAAGGGTGGAGAGGACCCACTCTTCTTTTTCCTCCTTTTGGCTCTCAGTTCCAGGTCCTGTTCCCAATGCCTATTTGACTGATCTCTCAACAGAGGAACTGGGTTTTGATCCTAGACAATGGTGCAATTGAATGCCATGTAACTGGAATCCGTTATATTACTCATGCACATAGTAGTTTTACTGTGTTTCAGGAAGTTTTCTTTAAAAATGCCCCCAAATACTTATTATGAACAGAGTGTTTAAAATTTCTTAAATACAAAATCATAAATTTGCATTTTTGATTTTTTTTTCAAAAAAAACCATCTTACTCATGCTCTTATCTATGGATGGCTTTAGAGATGCAGCTGGATATACTTCAACCCTTAAAGGAATTTGGTCTTTGTATTGTATCAAATGGGATCACAGTAAAATATCTTACCCTGCATTAGGCATCTATACAGTAAACATACTGCAAAAATGCCACTGCCTATAATAGGCCAAATTTTTTTTCATGGTGATCATGGCATCTATTATCTTTTGATTGCCATTACATTAGCGCTTTACGTGAAGACAAAGGGACAATCTTTCTTCATGTAAATGTTAAATGCATGTCCTAGCTTATAGAAATATTTTTTCTTTTGTTTCAGCTCCATTAATTCTTTTAATTGAGAGGAAATTTTGGAAACTTTTCACATATTACTGGAACTCATTTTTAACAAACAAAATGAAATTGCTTTGTGTGGTTTTTTAATGAGAAACTAAGTAGATATTATTGCTTTTGTAAACAAGGCGCTATTACCTTTCCTTGAGCTAGTAAGACAGGCAGTGAAAGAACTTAAACGTAATCACAAACAAGCAAACACTGATAATATAATAGAGTGCATGTCTGTATTGGCTTTTCACTTTTAGGTTAACATGGCAAGTTTAACACTGTGCTGACACATTTTAACGTGTCATGTTTTTTGAGCCAGAAAGAAAGTAACGTGCTCTGCTAATATAAAAATTATTTTCCTTGGATTAAAGTATAAAGCATGGCTAAGGGGAAAAACCAACTGCAACTGTCTTTTTAATATGAGTGAAAATGTCAATTTTCTTCCGAGATAGTGTTAAAAAAATCCAATTCCCCCATCTTTTTAGATTTCTGATATACAAATGTGCAAACTGATGAGTTCCTCATCAACTTGGCAACAAGTAATTAAATAGCAATCATTTTGACTGCAATATGACCTGCATTGTCCAACTGCAGTGCAGTCAGCTCTCAGGTTTTTTTGTGTATTGCACATCTTACATAATACAAAGACTTCTATAATACATTGCTTCAGAGTATTAAGCATCTTTTTAATGAAGAGAAATTATTGAGCTGCTGTAGGGAGTAAATACACATATATACACCTTTTATCTAGAAAACTGTCTTGTGATAGAGCTGCTCACTTTTGACATTATATGATTTTGATTGCGACCTTTTTACACAGATGCCTCATCTAGTCTGTCTGACTGAGACCTGTAACAAGAGTCAGAAGGCAAAGAACAGGACACTTTGCAATGAAGAAATAAACTTTTTACTTTTGATAACATTTTTGAAAGTACGGTTTCATGATCTGGCACTTCTTATCTCTGTGTAGCAGAACAGGAAAACAGGGAATGGTAGTCCTCTGCTGCCTAGAAGGCAATGGGCAAGAGATGCTCATGCATTTTTTTAAAGCACTGCATATATTTTCACTGCTAAACAAATTAGTAATAAAATAAGACATGCCACTTTTAATGAGAGATTGCTGAGAATTAGAACTACTTTCTTTTCCAGGGCAGGAATGGGCTAGTTTACAGTCACCTCAACCTCTTTTCTCCTTTTCCCCTCCCATCGGAGACAGAGGACATTCACTGTGGGTCACAGCAATGCAGAACCAGAGGACCCCATCCCAGCTAGTGCAGGGGCAGCTGTGTTACAGCACAATGCCAGGTTCTAAAACTAGCCTTTCTAACAGGTTTACAAAGCCTAGTTTCTCTCTTTGAGGCAGAAAAAAAGTATCTTTTTATGCTGGCCATTATGCTGACCACATTATGCATGTGAACCTGTAAACTTCTGGAAACAATTTAAAGTACTGTTTAGATTTTAATACCAGAAAAAATTCCTGAGCAACATTTGAAGGTGCCATTTTACAGTAGAGCAGACACCATAACTAGAAAAAAAAAAAAATCCAGTATCTCTCACTATCACCTTTATCAAGCAGTAAAAAAGTAAAACGAAAAATTGACATAGTGACAGAAAACACATCGTTTGCCAGCTTCGTTAAGGAATCTGGTAGCACATTTGGGAAACTGAGACTAAATATCAGACTCTCAGAATACTCTGAATATCAGCTTATCAGATTTTGAGAGCAATGTTTTTGTAATCCTTCTTCTTGAAATGCAAAAATTCCCTTTTTATGAAATGCAAGCTTAAACTGTTCTTTAAATTCCTTCACATTTATACTAGCAGATCTCAGGTGGAGAATAAACTTGGTCAGAAAACCTTAGTCACCTGATGTTACACAGTAACAAATACACAGAAACTGATTTTGGCAGTTGTGTTTAGGGCATTTGCTCAGGTATCCTCACTTTTCAGATACACCTCCTGTCACAGCAGAAACAAGTGATGGCTGAGGGTGTCAGAGGGAACTGGCTGAATGTGCTGGGAGGCAGCACTGGTGCCACAAGATCATAGCCTGGAAATTTGCAACTGGGTTGGACAAGAAGATATTCATGATACTAAAATATATCTGTAGGACAGTACAGAGCAGCGCTTCACCTCACGACACAAGAGCTGTGCTGTACCATCCAGTACTCACTTTCTTCAGACGGGCAGCCCTGAGGATGGTGTCATTCAAACCCCTCTAGCACGAAATGCCACTCAGGAAAAAGTACTTTATAAACATGTTTTAAATTAAATCCAAAACACTCTCAAGGGACAGAGCTGCTATGCTACAGCCTCAAGTTTTTAAACTATACACCCCAGCTTTACGCTGTGCAGAATTTGCCAGGTCCTTCTGTAGTTCATGCCTGAACATCGTGAATTAACAAGCATATAAGTAATAACAAAATGTTAGTTAAGATGCATGCCCTGCATAGTCAGAGAAACTAATTCAGACTGATTTAATTCTGACAGCAGCATCTGTGCTGCTCAAAACCACCAACTAAGTTTCTGTGCCCAGGGAGGCACGGAACACCTTCTGGTCTAGGGAGTGTGAAAAAGGTGACTTCAACCTACCTTTATGCCTAGAGGATAATAGATTGCTGTAGGGGCTACCTTAATGAAAAGCATAAATTAAGAAGCTCTGAAAGCTGCTATGATACACATACAAACTCAACTGATGTTTCTACCCAGCAGCTTCACAGCCCACAGCAACTGAGGATCCCCTTACAGGAGGATACTAGAAAGGCCATGTTGATCCCCAAAGCACTCCCTATTCCCTGAAAACCTCAGTCCACATACTAGAAATACCACTGTCTTGATATACACTCAGATTTTACACCCTCCTTTACTAACTGGGTGGGGGTGTGAACACCTAATGGAGTGAATTTTCCAAAAAGACAATATGTAAAATAAATTAATTTCTATATCTGTTTGGGTTGTTGTCCAAATACTGAAGTCTGTTATCCAAGTAACACCTGAATCTCAATCAGAATTCCCTCCAAAGTTTTAGCTAGAAAATGTAATTAAAACAGGCATACCCTATTCCCTAAGTGATCATTAATTAGAGGTCTCAGGGCAGACATCTGATAACTTCATCCCAACAACCTGGAAAGGTGGCAGAATTAGAAAGATAAGAGGTGAAACATGATTGAAATCCATGGCATGCTTTTAAGTATCTCACATGGCTGCAGTTCTTCCAATACTGTTATGTCTCAATTTAGAACTGTTTCTAGTGTATTAATCATGATAAGATGGCAGATCTACACATGCAAATTAAAGTGGTTCCCCTTTTTATTGCTGTTTGGCTTGGTTTTGGCTTGGGTTTTTGTTGGTGTTTTGTTTTTTTTTCTTTTTGAGAGGGAGGAGTGTTTTCTTCACATTTTCCAGTTCAAAGTCTGGCACAATATATATACAAGTATATACACATGTTACTATTTCATTTTGTACTTTACCTTATCCATAATCCAAGTAATTTTTTTTCTTAAAGTACAACATAAACAATATTGAAAAGAAGCTGCTGTATTCCATTATTCTACAACCAAACTCAACACAAGTTCATAGCTCTCCAGAGAATAAAGAAGTCATAGCAGAAGGAAGATAGTATTTTAGTTAAAGGGAAAGTGCACCAAAGATAACCTAAAATGGAGTCAGCATCACTAAATTGGGAAGTTGCTGAAAGGACCTAGTAAATGGGAGGCTCTGATTAGTGACCCTTCTCTCCCCTCACTTCTTGAACACTAGTAAGAATTCAAATGGAGCACTTCTGAGCCAGCCTAAAATACTTCTTCTACAAATAAAAATACAAACAAAAAAGATACATCTGACTTTTAATTTTTCTGTGTTTCTTTTTGACTAAATCAAAGCCACAATCAAAGAAAGGAAATTTAAATGGATT
>NC_134313.1:104467125-104534625 GCF_964195595.1 Calonectris borealis | reverse complement strand
TTGCAAAACAGAAAGTGTGGCAAAACCAGGGCTGCGGCATTCTTTGATAAGGCATTTCTAGAACGGCTGGTGGGAAAAGATGTTGTGATGCACATCCATACTGTAACTGCAGCTGTAGACACTAGACGGGGAATAGATACGAAGCAAGCTTGTAACCAGAATGCTTGCACATGTACGGGCTCATTAAAAGTTTCAGGCTTATCTCTTTCAGGAGTGAAATTCTGTCTCGATCCACAGGAAAGATGAAAGAAAAATGGTAAGAGGTTTTTTGTTTTCTTTCCTTTAACTGAAAAAATAGTTCATTTTCCATTCAGACAATGCCCTTCTTGCTCATGGAGGTTGATATGTAATGGTGATTTTAATCTTGTGCCTGCAATTGCTATTTCTAATTAATGTAGAGAAGCCAAATTATATACCCCTGAGTAAAAGAGATTAAAATGAAAATACTGCCAATTCAGTTCTAATTTTATTTATAAACCTAATCTGAAACAAATGTCACTTTTTTAACTGATTCTGAATATATCATGCTGACTGTAAAATTATAAAACTCCCACTGATGTATTCAGGAAATTCAGTTGAGCACACTCAATAATTTCACTTTACTAGTCATTAGGTACAAATTACTGCTCACCATAAAAAATATGAATCAGCTGTCTGCATTTCTTTTTGATTTGGAAACTTAAGATCATGAATCACTTGCAATTAATTATAAACCACACGTAAACCAACAATGTGAATCATATTCAAAGGCTATGTTTAGCAGTGTATCATTTGCTTGCTGAATGTCATGTATTGAAAGCATTATTCTTAGTAATTTAAGGGTTTTCCCAAAACTTCCAACTTCAGTCCAGTAAAGACATTTTATCAGGTTCCCAGAGTTGGGGAAATCCTTGTTTGAATTGATTATGGAAGATTATTTAACACTACCTTGCATTTCCAGGGCCAAATTCATGTCACACATAACTATGTAAAAGTAAGCTTAACAGATAAAAAAGCCAATCTGCAAATAGAAAGAGATTCAAAGTTTTATTTTAGTCTGCATTTTAAGAAGATGTTCTCTTAGACAGAAGTACCATAGTATAAAAATAACTTTAGACAGCAAGAATAACTCATTTTGGTATGTTCTTTAGCACATACACTTCAACATGCATTTAACAGGATGTATTTTAACTTTATCACAGCATATACTAAACTGCCTTGAGAAAGTGGTGTATTTTTAAAGAAAACTTGCAGGAAAGTTAGCCTCGCTATTATATTATGAAGTGCAATGTTTTCATGAAGAGCTTTTCTGAAAAACTATAAAATGGGAAACCTTTTGTGTTTGGTTATAAATAGTGCCTTGTGCATCATTAAAGACAATTAATTTTCTTAAAAGATAGTGAAAGGAAAGGTTTTTTCTCTCTTCTTTCAATATGCTGCAGATTAATATAAAGATATCTGTTATTTTACATTACAAAGTCCTTACCTGACACAATAGAGTTACATATCGAAGTAATATATATTTCAGATATTTTCTTTATAAAAAGAAAACATACATCTACTAGGAATAACTGAGAAATTAAAAAGTATTTATAGCTACTTCCTACTGCCAGTGTTCAATTCCTAGAGATTACTGATAGATTTCTAGAGTGGCGTTGCTGCTAAAATTGCAATGTATTTGTCAGACCTTTGCCAGACTAAATGAGGATGCTACTGCCTATGGGGTATAAAGTCTCCTTCCAGAGTTTCTGCAGGTGCAGTGGATTTTGGTATTATATATCCAGCTGCAAATACTTGTTTGAACCTTTCACTTCCTGCCTGCCTTTCTAAAAAGGACGGGGATTAATTGTAATTAAATTTTCTCTCCAAACAATTAAAGAAATTTATTAAATTCAATTCTTTTACAAGGGTTAATAAAATTTCTGGTACAGAAGAGGCAAAAAATTAATAATTTATGTCTTGGAAAGCTATTTTAAGTTCCTAATTAGCACATACTGTATACTGTCTCTCCATAGGCGTTATTTAAATTTTAGACACCTTTGGTAAAAATCTTCAAATACATTCAGAATCAAATCTTCTTGCTATTATCTAAAATATGGTAGATGTGATTATTAGACAACTGAGGGATAGACAGATCTGCCTAGCCTGAGTTTCTACATTACTTATTTTCAGCATAGGAACGTGATACTCATTGGAAGAAGGAAATATACTGATCACAGAAGGATTTGCTTCAGACTGCTTATATAATGCAAAACATCTTCATGTCATGAATATCACTGATAAGACTGCAAGAACTTTGTTCAGTACAAGATATTTTCTGAGGAAAATTCAGGAGGTATTAAAATAATAAAAAAAGTTAATGGAAAGATTTCTCCTCAGCAGTTCCTTTCTCCAAGTACATAACCAACAGTTTCCATCCATTTGACATGAAAATGTCCCAGTAGACATGATTCTCCTCACTTCCCCGAGAAGATTATGACATTCTAGAGTATAGATAATTATTAAAACTAAAGTATAACTAAAAGTGTTTTTCCCCCCTGAAACTCATCTTAAATTTCCGTTTGTCTTAATTCCATCTCGTTTCTCCTGTGAGAATCCATGTGTTTGTACAGAACATCTTTGTGCCATTGCTATTTGCTATTCAAACATGTATGGATTGTAATCACAACCTATTCCCATGTCCCTGGCCCAATGTTTTAGCCAGAGAAAATATAGTGAAGGATTTTACAGATACATACATACGAACACACATATGCACCTATTTATTTCTGGAAAAGCATCTATTTCACATTTTTGCTTTTGTCTTAATTCTCTAAAAACTTACCAAGGTCTTCTAGAAAAGGGAGAAAGAGGGAAACAATTGCAGGTGATTCCTCACCAGAGGTGTGGAGAAGGAGGTGGTTACCTGTTGACAGGTAGCATGAGCCAGTAAAGCCATCCCCTGGTATTTCTTATGTTTTCTCATGCTGCAGATACCACTCTCTGTTAAATAAGGGCTATGAAATAGAGTGAGTCCTTTGGTCTTCCCCTTGATCATGCTAACTTCAGACTTATGTACTGATCCTATACACCTGTTCTTTAAAGGCAGTGTAATTTATAAGGACAGAACACACAAAAGTAATGGATTCGATTTGAAAAATCTGGTCTCAATTAATAAATCTTTGTTTTGATCCAGATTTAGTTTTTACTGATATGTTACTGTAAACCCAGTTGCTGAAAACATATAACATTTGCTTTGAATGACAAATAGCAGGAGATACTAGAAGTAAACATTTGTCAAGGACTAGCAATAGTTATTTTATTATGGTGCTAAAATCTGAGTATAGACTCAGATCTATACTTCAACTATAAAATTAATATATCAACTGTGAATTAATGTTGCTTTCTTATCAGCAACCGCTGTGTATCAGTAATATTAAAGACTGTGATGGGTTTACTTACAGTAATCCACTAGTGATATTTTCCCTCAAAAACCTAAACTCTTCACTTGGTATTTATCTGGATGTTCTATTGTTGAGTACAATTAAGAGTATCTTACTCTCTATCCATTCATAATTCATTCCCATATTATGTCCCCTTTTAAGATAATATTAAAGGTCTTCCAATTTATACTGAAGTTATTTTTTTCAGAACTTGGAATGGGCCCAGTTTATATTGTTCTAAAGAAATTATTCAGCATTAATTGTGGCCTAAATTGCTGGTTTTCACTGTTGAGTCTTTGTTAGGCTAGGTGTAGACATGAAGATGACACATTGCTGTACATACATAACCAGCAGAAGCATGTTCTTTTTAATTCCATTGGACCATTTTATCATGCTAATTTCAGCTTCAAGGACACATTTTTTACTTCCACAGAGAGACACTTGCTGTAAATAAATCCTAACCTGCTATATTAAAATTGTTGTGGTAAGCACCTACATAACTCTCTCTGATCTTCTGAGATCTGCATATAGAGTCCCCTACGGGGAAGCTGTGAAGGCAATAAGTATCAAATAAAAGGAAGACCAGAGTCAAATCTAAACACGTCTTCCAGTTCACATAGTACAGACATCTTCCATTGACCCTGGTATCTAACCAAAAGGAGCCAAGTGAACTGGAGGATGAGCAACTCTCCAGCTGTGAAAGTAAGAATAAGCAACCTCTGAGAAGGAAATGCCTCTTTCAAAACATTTAGTAAAAACACCTGTTCCTCAATCAGAAATCTTTGTTGTAACCTTTTTTATCTGGGAATTAAATCTAATGTCCCAAAAAGGCTTCAGCTGGTGCAATGCACAAATTTGGATTACCTACCAATAAAAGCATAGTTATGAACATCTTCTGGCATTCATGTGGGATGAGACACATGCAGAGACTAACACGCATTTAGATACCTCCATTTCAAGTAAAGAGTAAGAGATATTTCCACCGTGATGTGTTAGCTTCAACTCAATGTCATTTTAAAAAAGTCTACTGGATTTAAATTTGTTTGTCAATACAAACACTAATTGTAGATATAAAGGCATTTTCTCGTAACGAAGTTTTCATGATGTTACCACCAAAATGTATCCTAAATCTCACACCAATGGAAATTGCATCCTTAAACCCCAAGTTCCTCTGAGAATTCTCAGCTGCAGAGGAATTTAGTTTAGATTATTATTATATTACTTAAATTTTTAGACCTCGGTTCACCAAGCTCATTAAGGATACAATGGAATGATTTATTAACTATGCTGTACTGAACTAACCTCCTCCTATCCTCCTGCTGCCTTTTCCCTAGTTTTGAGGCATAATTTTGTTTACTTGAAGTATTTATCCACTTTACTGTAAAAAAAGAATTTATTTCAAACAAAAATGTTCACTAATTAATTTCTTAATCAGTTATGGGGCAAAAAGCTTGTTTTCAACATAACCTTTTTGACTGTTTGAAAACCATTCTTTATTCCAAGGCAATACCTTCTGCTTGCAGTGAAAAATCAAACAAAAATATGATTTACATATTTTAACTCCAAGTCAAAATTATGTTTTTGCTTTATAATTTTCAAGGGCCACAAACAGCAGATGTCTTTTCTAATGGAGAACAGAGTCTGATGTACGTGATGCACAACCTTTCATTGAGGTGGTTAATGCACTTCCAGTCCTACGCACGTGAAAAAAAAAAAATCAGGATAAACCTCATATAGTCTAAAAAGAACCTCATTTTAGTCTTCTCTCATCTTTATAGCAATAAATTTCATTGTGTTTATCTCAAATGTACATATCAGCTAAACACACAGATGCAGGGTAGAGAAGCAGGGAGTGTAAAAACCAAGTGCCACTGGATTGCTTCATAACAACACCAGTGAAGAATCATTTCTGTAGCTAATACAACAGATACAACAATTTTACTCCACTATGGAAGACAGCTGGAAAAGTTTTAACTTCATGCAAATATCAAAGCCACATATGAAGCATTTTAGAATAAAGGCAGACAAAGGCATGTCCCTTGCTCCTGAAACTGTGCTCTGCTGACGTGGCAATGCCACCCATGAGCGTACATGTGAACCATCCTTGGGACCCCTTCTACCAACCACCAGAGCAGCTGGAGTGTAGTACCAACCAGTGTTTGCACTTTGGATTCCTCTGCTGCCACTGCTGCTGCTGAATTTCACTGAAACCATTAACATTGCTTACCCATCGCTTTGAGCACTCCATCAGTATTGTCCCTGTTATGCCATTTCTGATGCAACACAGATTTTTAAAAATTTCCAATGATATATTTATCCAATTATTTGCAATTACAGAGTATTGTATAATTATGTAATTATGGACTTTTAAAGATATGAATTATTCCTTCCATCGTCCATCAAGAGCTGCAATGAATGACGTTCAATTGCATAATTAACATATGTTTATAACGCGTTATTTACAAGACAGTTGAGCCTTTGCACTTTGTCATGCTTGGATCAGTTTTGGCCAATTTGATCTACTAGATGATACCCACTCTGCGCAGAAATTCATGATCTGTCTGAGAGCGAGGGTGCTGAGGACACACGCTCACAGCACGTAGACTCTCGTAGGTTGCTGCAGAGGAACTACATTTAGGAAATAATTGTTTGAGAAGTAGGAGCTGTTCTCTAAACTTGTGTGCGTGTATGTGTGTGTGTGTGTGAAGCGTAAGGCTAACTTTAGGCCAGATTCTCCTATTCTTCATATTCTCTCTATGTTTGTTGCTCTCCTTCTAATTCATCAACCCCATTATCTCACTTTATTCTTACTGTAGCAAAGGAACTTCTGCCAAGATTAGGGGATCTCTTTGGTTATACACCACTTCAAGAATGTGCAGCAGAAGCAGGGACAAGACTATCTGAAAACGGAGGTTATACTGCAACTTGTTTTTGAAGAAGAGCATTCTAAAAAATACAGGTGTGAATCATGCTTCTGAAAACACCAAAATTTCACTTACTCTTTCAGATGAATTATTAGAGTGGCTGTAAACCATACAGCTTGATTTTTTTTCCTACTCCTGTACTTAAAAAAAGAAAGGGGTGAGGGGTGGGGAATACATTAATTCTAAAGACACTGACAGTGGCTAAACCCTTCCTCCATGCACAAGGGTGCAGAGGGGATAAGTTTTGTGCTTTAAGCACAGAAATTAGTATCAGCTAATTGGTTTCAACAGGGGTCAGTAGCAACAGCTAAGAGGACTTCAGGTTTTATTCTCATTTTGTTATCCTGCGTTGCTCTTCCTTAAACTACACAGGCAAGTGACAATATGTAGTTCTCAAACTGGTTTGCAGGATGAGCGGTACAGAAGAGGGACTGCTCACTGTCTGCAGCTCCTGTTTTAATTTGAAGAGCTCGTATGCAAGACAGAGGAACCGTGTCACTGTCAGAATGCCTCTAGCCTGTGAACGGGCAGGTACTTGCATCACACTGTGCTTTTCCACTTCATGGGTATTTTGTTTCTGGTTTTCATCTTGTTCTCCTTAATCTAGATTTAAAAATCACTAGCTACACAGCATTACATGTTTTGCCTCTTAAATGTGGAGAAATAAGAGGGTACCCACAAGAAGAACAAATTTCTCATTAGCAAGGCATCTATTTAGCAATAAATAGACTTTCAGCTATTCCTTTAAGCTACATGTAACTTTTCCCCCATATTTCTAGAATTTTTTTCTCATTATTTACACATATACGGGAAAAAGATGATTTTATGAATTGTAATGATATTCTATGGTACAACTACAACTAATAATACTTGCAGAATAAAAAAAAAAACCTGCCTTGAATTCTAAATATTGAGCACAAGTCATGTTTACTCTGATAAAATAGAAAAATCCCTTCTTGGTATTTGATTGCTGAATTGCTGCTTTGAAAACAGCATACAAAATGTACAGAAAAAATGAGAGAATCTTGGTTTTTAAATTACCTACTGAAAGGCATCTATCTTGAATGACTGCAAACAGAGGGGAGAAGAGTACATTTCCTTACTAGTAGGGACAATCTACAACATTTTTATTTTACTTTAAAAAAAAAGGAAAAACCACGGCAGTTTTATTGAATTACCTTGAAGGAGTAAAAAAACCATGACAAACAGCTGATCAGTAATTTGCCACTACCCAGCATACTTGGCATCTAGCTGAAGTAATCATTCTGTATCGGGTCTAAACTAGCCCTTTTAAAGATGTGTCTTTCATGGACACTCTTAAAAGGTTAAGTACTACCGTGCTTAACATCATTTTATCATGATTTGCAAATCCTTTCAAATAATCACATACTTTTTTGTAAAGGCAAAAACTTAGATAATCTAAGGCAACCTCCACCAGTACCTGAATAATATCTTAGATTTTGTGTGACCTTGGGATTCTGTGAGAAAATATTCCATATTAGGTAAATAAATATTTGCGATTGAAGGAGATGAATTTAGACTTTTCAATTAACAAAATTCACAGCACCTTGTCACTCAATGCATACTTCCAAAATTGTCATATGTACTTGTGATTTCAAGCACAACCAAATGAAGAACATGCAATCCATGCAGGAAGCTCAACTTTGATAGAATAAGTAAAGAGTTGTAGGGTTGGGGGGTGGGGGTTTACTTCCTTTTTTGAAGGGTTTAGTAAATAAGAATTTTACTTTTATTAGCCCTGTGGGAGTAGGGACTGAGAGTCCTAAAGCTTCATTAATTTGTGCTTAATAGAATTCCATTGGCAGGAAATGGAGCTGTAAAGAGCAAATGAGTGTCTTGATGTGCATATTTAATATCATATTTAATATTAATTTCTTCATCCCAAAAAGCTGTGTCTGTCTCAGGAGCATGTTAAAGGCAAAGACAAAGACAAATAAATATCAGAGATTACTTCCAGTGTGGACTGTTTTGGGGAAGGCAATAAGCATTGCCAAATGGTGAGCCAAAAGAGATACCAACGTAAATCAAAGCCTTCAGAACTGATTATATATCAAAATATTATACCTTGATTTCTCCTTCTACGAGACAGAGCATTAAAACAAGACATGTGATGCACCCCTAGAACCGAATCCTGTTGTCTTAATGAATTAGAAAAGTGGTCTATTTATTTCTGTAGTAGCTTACTTATTGACACATTTTTGTGTGTGCAAAAAGTAATTTCTGGTTAATACTTGAACCATCTGTGCTATTCTAATCCTAAGCTTCTTAGTCTGTACATATAAAAAGATTTCTATTTTGTCTTTAAGGGGTCTTGAGGATTTTTGATTCTGCTGAAATTTTATTCAGATCTCATATGACTATATGTGTTTTCAACACATTATGAACTTCTACAATAAAAACAGCACATGAGCCAATGTGATATGATAAATAAAAACCAAGTGACAGAACATTAAAATCAGTGGACTCTATTAATATGATCAAGCAAATTCGATGGAAAAAACAAAATAGCTATTAGCCACACATAATACATTACACAAGATGTAAACGGTATGCCACAGTAAATAAAAAGTTAACATTATCAGTTTTCTGATACTTATTCCTAAATTACAGGAATATTTAAGTATTTATTATTTGTTTGGGTTAAATATAATTTCCTTTGTGTTATGATGTTGCTTTGCAATTTAATATAATTGCCTTATGCTTCAAGGTCCATCCTAAAGTATCTATTCAATATTTTTGCATTTTTTACACCTATAAGGAATTACTTTTTTTGTTAAAACCAAAATGAAAACCAAAAAAAAACCCCACAAAAAGCAATGTATTTCAAATAAAGATAATACTTCATGAGTATTATGGTTATGCCAAACTATACTTATTCCATAGGATATTTCGGCCATGTAGTTTCTCCATATGCACTGCATTTCCTGTATTAACCTGCACTATTGCTGACAGAGTTCTGTTCTGACTTATGTAGATTTAGGAGACACGATGAAATTAACTTCTTCAGACTGCATTTTTTGCTACAAAAGTCATCAGGCAGAAGTATCCTGTGATTCAGACCAAAATTAAACCATGATTTCATCAACCTGTGAAACAGACATAAGCTTACATTGTAACTGGGACTAATATTTCTAATAAAACATCCTTTTTAACAAAACTGAAAATCAATAATAAGAGAAGTTTCAAAATTGACACTAGCCTTTTGAGAAACTGGAAATAGATCTTCCTGTCAAAGACTAAAACTGCTCTCCTCTGTCTAGACTGCACTGGGAGCAAAATTATCAGATTTTCATTTCCTCAATTTCACTCCACAGTGGTAAAACGTTCAAGTATTGATTCAACTGCTGAAACAAAAAGCAGGAAAGCTCTTCACCTCGGCAGGGTCAATGGGTTTGTGGGTGTCTAATTATACCTATACAGGGCATATAAATCTTTCTACTAGTCATTACGTGAACATAAGAGTCCAAAGGCATCATTAGAATCCTTTTAGCCAAACACTCATTCTTCTTTTGTTTTATGAGGGGTCAAAGAAACTGGGAGTTAATATTATCGTGGCTCATAGATTTTCAAATTTGTGTTCGAATACAAGAAGATATGCTTTGAAGGAAAAGGCTATGCGTGTACCCATGCATGTCCATTTACAGGTCTGAGCTCTGCCCATAAACATGTACAGCTTCTTCTCTTTTTACAGTATTCCGTTGAGATACGCTGCAGTGTAAACAGCATGAGTGCACAAACATTCAAATACAGTGTTAGTAAAGCTTCTGGTGAGTACTAATTTGTTTCAAAAGCAGATGAAATGCTACGAATGAGCTGGAAATGCTAGTTGTGAGAGAAGTACTTATCTTATTTTGCATCACTGTTGATTTCACTATAATCCTACAAAAACCTCTATCTTTTTTCCTTATACTTACTGAAATGAGATGATTTATGAAAAAAAATTAATATTGCCAGTGCATTAAAACAGTATTAAGAACTAAAAAAAAAAAAAAAAGTGGCTATTTCTATTAAGGAGGTGTGCTGCATTATATTGTATTGTATCATATTGTGAGTGTTGTTCAGATGGTTTTTAGCTTGTGTAACCATGACAGTAAAAGAATAATATTTGTATTATGGGAAAGCTGTCATATTTTGCAAGCAGATTACACAGATACTGGGTGCTCAGCGTTTTGAACATTAGATGGAGTTAGAGCCTTTCATTTTATCTATGAGAGTAGTAATAAGATCCCATAACAAGAGCGAAAGTGATATTTTTAAAGTATTCATTTACTGGGAATTTAATCTTTACCTTACAAACTGACCCACCTACTTGAACTAAAAAGTTACAATAGGCAGTTAGTCCAAAGTGCCAAAACAAAGAGGTAACAACTCTTACTAGTGAGGAAATAGACAGCAAAAAACCCCCAAACTTAAAAATGTTCACATTGCTAAAAAGGAAAACAGAGTCTGACCCTACCTTTTTTAGTAAGCCGTTTCTGGCATTATGTTAAGGAAAGTCTCTAACTTCAGTGAGACATGATAAAAATTGTGGGTAGGATGATATAATGCGATTATCCACAACAGCAAGAAATGAACTTGTTGATTCAGCCATTGATCCTTTCTGTCCTTTATTCATTATGCTTCTATGCAAAGCAGCTTCTGAGGCCTAGTGCAAGTAAAGCAAAGGCTACATGGTTATTTAACTGTGCCCCTTAGCTAAAAACATATCCATGCCTCCAGTCCAACCCTCCTCTACCCCAAGCTCCCATCAAAAATTTAGTCCCACTGCAAATGCACTGGAGAGAGCAGGAACAGTACCATAACAGGTGAAGAATGAGAAATCCCAAAAAACAAAAAGTGGGGAGAGTTTGTACATTGATATCAGAAAGAAAAAAGGGTGTATGGAGGTATGATGCATCAGCTGAACATTCTGCTGGCACAGGAGCTTAAATTTCTTCAGAGCTGTGCTGCTAGCAGGTCCTGTGCTCCTTCCTCGATCATCAGATGCTCTCATGTCTGCTCCCTGTGCCCTGACTTCCCATCTCCTACTCCTGCTCCTCACAACGGCCCCTTCCCTCCTCAGCTCAGCAGGCGACACACCTGGCGATGAGAGCACCCTCACTGCACCAAGCCCCTCCAAGACAGCCTCTGCAGCTCACCGGTTTGGTTGGAGGGTCCCTGCTGCTGCCCAAAACGCTTTTTGCGTCGAGTACCAAGCTGCAGCGAGATCTGTGGCCAATATTTGGATTTGTGTCTAATATTCCCGCTATGAACATGGCCTCATGGCTGTTTCTCTGCCAACATGTGCTGTTATGGGGCCGGAGGGGAGAGGGGCACACAATCCCCCCCAGATGCAAGGAGAGTGCGCTGCTTTGATTGATGTCTCCGCAGCCGCCTCTCCATACACCTCACCCACTGACCTGTTTAACAGCCAGCCTGCAGTAAGTGCTAACCAACACGGGAGAAATGACATCATACCTCATCGCTCAGTCCCAGGCACCGTGCCTACGTGAAGCAAATGAGACCAAAGACCTGTACGTAAATTACGGCAAATTACTTGGTCATGTGGGAGATTCGGTCTGCTCAGGTGAGAGGCATCGTGTACCTACTATAAGTAACTAAACTGGGACAGAATAAAACAGGACCTGCAGTAAACCAGGACAGTTCTCAACACCCAGATGAGTAATACAGGAAAAAAGGAAAAATATCATCTTTTTTTCTATTTTGTACAGGGACTTTCATATTCCCAGGCATCTGATTACTGGTTAAAAGGCAAGTGATCCCTGATAAGTCACAAACTCTTTACAAATGTGCAACAGAAATAGAGGTATATATTGATTTACAATGTGCAGAGAGATGCAAATACTCCATACTATGAGCTAAAATAAATGGAGTCATCACTAACACCATCAACTTTAAATGGTAACATATAAAGTCTTCCAAAGATGTTTCATATACAATGTATAATTGGAGAGGGCATGTAAGACTTAGGTTAGGAAAACAATTTGTTTTCAATATTAATGGAAAGCATTAGGCAGAGGGCTCAACATGGGTAAAAGTCATATAGCTACCAAACTGCTTATTAAATTTATATTTTTCTCTTTCTACATACTCCTTTTTATTCCTGCTGCCCTCTTATGGTGGAGCTTCATCTTTCTCCCTTAAAATTTTCAATTATGAGTTTTAGATGTGGTGGTATTTAAATTTTATTTATTTATTTATTTATTTATAAAGAAGATTATTTTTATTTATCTAAGAATTTAAGAAATCTAACATGATGTACATGTTAACTCATTTCAGTTTGACTAAATATCCTTGAACAACTGGACTTTTCTTTATTTGCATGTTTTACAGTATTAATTCAATTCTATTACAAAAATATGCATCCCTGATTTTAATTATATCTAGGGTATTGGCTTCTATCAAATTTAAATATGTATTTAAAGTGCAGTATCATAAATGCTTACCATAAGCCAATGGTCGTCTCATTCTACTGATAAAGTAATTTCATGGCATTCATGTACATTTCTTGACAAAGAGATCAAATAACCCAGAGATTAGATTATAAACAACATCAGAAATAACCACCTTTCGCCTCTGAGGCAGAAACAGTCAAAAAATCAGGTCTTCCTGAGGAAAAGAGTTCAAACATCAGAGAAAGTTCAAAAACCAAACCTGTCTCTTGAAGCCACATTCTTCCCGAATTCTGGATTTTAGTCACCTCTGTGTTACTGGCACCACTGCACTGATCCCATCATCTTTATCCTGAATCAGGTAGAGGTCCCATGGACTACAGTCTTTAAATTACAATAACTTCTTTTAGAAAATTATTTAGAGTTGCTTTGCTATGAAAAAAAATTTTATTAAGAAAGAAACTCATCACTGTTTTATATTGGCATGGCTTTAAAAAATACTAGAGGCAAATCTTTATTGAAACACAACATATCTCTTAAAGGACTAACAGAACTTTGAGAAATTGCTTAAAATCCCCCTATCTTTACACACAGCTTTCTATCCAAAATCAATCTTTTTTCTTTCCGCTGTTGGAATATCACAACAGAGATTCCTGAATAATCTCCTTTTTTAATCTGAAGTTGTGTGTTGTGGGTTTTTTTTTATTAATTTCCTTTAGTGTGTGTGTGTGAAAAACACTGAAGTAAGGAAAAAAATACTGAAAATAGGACAAGATACAACTCTCATTATGGAAAGATATTTAGTTTCTTTGTATTCAAGCTTCCTTATTTGCTGGTAAATTCTTCATGGGCAAAGGAAGATCAAAGATACTGTGATATAGTATCAGTGCATATCATGGCCTTGATTGTGGAATCACCACTTCAGCATATTCTGGAACATGTCCCTTCTGCCTACACCTCCCTGCACATCTCTCCCACACTCAGCTCCTGCAGCCCCTCAACATGTTTCTCAATCATTTTCTCTTGATCACGATATAGTATACCCTTCCATGGATAAATAATTTTTCTCCTGAGTGGATCACTCATACATCCATAAAGTCTCTTAAGACCAATAAATGCTGTTTTTCTTTCATCATGGGTCTTCTCTTAATAGACTTCAAGAGACATATTTTAAACTAAAATCAAAATGTGTCCAGTAGCTCAAAGACTTAATAAGAACAGTGTAAAGAAAAAGTGACTGAAGATTTAAGGATTGATTAAGCCAAATACTGCCTGATAAATAAACTTAAATAAGCCATTCAGGTTTACCTTTACAGGGTTTATATAATTTCAATTTTACTGTTTTATATTATTAATAGTTTTAGAATATTTCTATGGTACTTACAAATTTAATATCTTAGCCATTTTAAAGTTCACGCTGCAGCTAGATAACATACTTAATGGCAGCAAAGCTTCAAACAAATTTCTTGCAACATTAGCTGCATTTAAAAGTATAATCTTATGCTGCTTGCTCTTGTTCAGCAACATTTCAGAATAATTGGAGAATGCATGTATTTACAGTGGAGAAAATAACATACACTATTAACACTGCTTATGATGCTTATCATTACTTTAGATGCAAAGTCTGAAAAAATATTGACAAAACTCATGTTCTAAATATATACTCATTAAATAGGAAACATCTGAGCTTGTAGGACTCATAAGCACATGCTTAGCTTTTTTAAAAATATACCAACAAATAGATTCAGATTTAGCCAATGTTCTTAAAGATGATATCCAATATTTTTTTTTTTAAATGGATGACTAATGGATGCTCCATCTAAGCCACTGTCTACTGTATTTACTTGAAAAAAATCCTACTGAATTCAGTGAGAATTGACTGAACAGCTTTGCCTGAAACTGGCTGGAGTTTTTCTGTTTGGTTTTGGGTTGGTTGTTTGTGGGTTTGGTTTTTTTTTTTTTATTAAATAGGATCTGAGCATTCAGGTTCCCATTTAAGTTCTATCAAGCCTGGTGCCCGAACATGAGAGTTGATACCTAATTCTCATCACCCACCTTAAGAGAGTTTCACTGTTAAGCCGGAGAACATTGGTGTGTTCTGCATCCATGCTTTAGAAAATCTTAATCAAAAGATTACTCTTTAAAGGCAGCCAATGTTACAGGAAATCTCATTGGAGCTTTGCTCTCCTTAAGTACATTATCTAGCTGGAGTACAAACTTAAAAGGTTAAGATGTTAACCTTGGCTTTACACTACAGATACTGTTCTACAAATACTGATAATGTAATTCTGAGTTTTCTTAAAATGAGGAGAGGAATGAAGCAAACAACTTTTGGACTTAAAAACAGTAGCACAAGTAAAACACTTACAAAAGCATCTTTTCTAAAAAACAAGAAAGGCTTAAGTTCAGTCCTTCTGGATAATCCTGACACATTTGTACCACGCTAGTTTGGGAAGTACTTTATGTGCTTATATCTATTCCTACACAGGTATAGATTAAGTATGTGCCTAATTATTTGCTTTTGAGTTTAGTGGTACCCAAACATGTCTCAAGTGTTGCCCTGAATCATGCCCTAAGTGCATAACTTCAGCAATCTACTTTTGGCCAGTCATTATATGCAGATTGTAAAGACTTAACACGTGTAACTAGTACATAATGAGCACAATCATCATTAAAACTCCTAAAGAAGGGCTCTCTGTGTATAGCGTATTCAGGACTGACTGCTGGGTTTGATGTTTTGTGTCTGGGGCTTTCAGTCTATTTCAAGTGAAAATATATAATTCCAGGCCACTCTTCCAATACATCACAGTCATTTTCTGCACTTTAGTTGTTTTTCTCTCCATTTTTCCCACAAAATAAAACATCATTACAGCAGGTTTAAAGTGCACTTTAGTGCCTGCAATCTTCCCATGCTATTCTTTAATATTTCATCATTAAATAGAAAAATAACCTGATATGATCCTAATTTAGTGCCAATTACACTGCATTGATCAAAGTGACCTTTTCATACTGGAGCACAAAAATCAATCCCGCTGTACAACAAATGTCAGGGGGATGAGAGCAACATATAATCTGTGACAATCAAAACATTACTTACAAATGAAATCACCAATGACCTGCATGCCAAGGCAATTTCTGCATAATGTGCACTGGTTTTGTTTGCAGCTTTTGTTGGGATTTTTTTGTTTTGTTTCGTTCCCCACTGTCTGCTGCCAGACATAGTTGTGCTATTTCACAGTTTCACTGACAACGTTGAAAATGGTCTAAGCTCTATGATTGGTATCAAAATAACCACACAAAGTGACTATAATCTGTAATGCATCTTTAATGTTCAGTGAAGTGTGGTTTTCTGTGGACCCAGCAGTCAGACTGCCTTCCGACAATGCTCCCGCGCCCAAGTTTGGTGATGTTCCAAAATGCAGCCAGACTAGGTCAGTCGTAGGCAGGGGAAACATGAACGACTGCCGAGAGATCCTCACCGTTCTGCCTTCATTCAGTGATTCACAAACCAGAGTTTGACTTAGATACTAGCTCTGTGAAGTTAATGACAAAACTGCAGTGGCATTAACGTTGTCTGGACTTCACCTGTTATCTCTATGTCAGGTTTAGGGTCTAAACAGGGAGGCAATTGGCTGCACAGGCAATATCATCTACCGACTGTAGCCAGCAGACACTTGACTTATCTATATCTGTAATTCATATGAGAAAATTTACTTTAGGTCAATTTTCAGGGTAATTCTTTTATCTGTCTTTTAATCACATAATAAAGCTATCTAAACTTCGACTGGCTTTGAGTTCTGTTCATAATCAGGGATGATCCCTCCATTGAAAAAATCCTTACCCACACCCAGTAAGATTTAAATTGATTCATGAATCTGCAAAATTCATGAATCAAAGCTACAAAAAAATGTAGATAAACAACATCGTTTAAATGCACACTTTTCAGCCATTCCACTGTTGTGAGCATGTATTTAAACTGTTGGGGTCTTCTTCAAGCATGCAAACTGTTGGGGTCTTGAGGTCTTCAAGCATGTAGACTTCCAGCATGTGAACTGCCGAGGTCTTCTTCGAGCATTTAGCCCTACAGAAACAGCTGGGACTCTGCAAGATGAAAATCCATCTCCTCTAGTACCAGAATAAGACTTACAGGATTTGGGAGCTGAAATCTGCCAGTGGCAGTTTGTGATGTCTTGGCCAAGGAACTTAATCTCTTTGTGTATTGGTCGCTTTCCTGTAAAATAGAGGTGGTATTTATACTTCACTCTTGGCTTTTTTTGTCTGTTTAGATCTCAGCTGGATGCTCCTGGATGATAACTTAATGAGCAGAGCCTGTTTTTTAAATAGCTGTGCCATGGCCTTATTCAAGATAAGGAGTGGGATCTTGAAACACATTCAGTTCAAATTCTGTGAAAATGTTTCACCTTATTTTGCCAACATGCTTGCTAGAGGATTATCTCCCAAGAATTGAGGTAATTCCCCAGGGTTCGTTTTTTTGTTTGTTTGTTTGTTTTGTTTTGTTCTGTAGTCAGTTCCTTAGAGAGAAAGTGTTCTCATTTAAATAATTTATCCATAAGAAAATCTCCCAGGCCTGGATATTGTCCCTGCTCATGCACACTAATCTGCTAATCAACCAAGAATGAGAGAGCATGGGAAAACCTAACTCTTAATATGGGTCTCAAAAGTGCTTGTTCTTCCAGATGCTTTAAGTTCAGATCCAAAATAGACAAAAAATAATTAGGGAGAGAGATTCTCAGGGTTTTATCATCCCTATTACTGTTCTGGGGGTCACAAAACATTCCCTTTTATAGCATTTCACTGATAATGAGACTGTACAGTCTCAGATAGGAATATCTAAAGAAGGGAAGCTAGCTATACTTTCTACCTCATAGGTGAATGAAACCTTTGGTGCAGGACTTGAGAGCCGTGGGGGCCTCTCCATCAGTGTTAAAGAGCCCTTTTGGGCCCTAAGGAAAAACCTATAATTTGGGGGCTTTCATATAAATTTGTAATTTTTTTCCTTGCTAACTTTCAATAGTATTTGTTAGAGACACAGTACGTGTTTCACTTACCAAGCTGATTAAACTACGGTTCTTTCTCTTGGCCACATAACAAGAATATCTCTCTTCCTAAAAAGTCCATTAGCAAACATGATTTATGACTGACACTTCCACAACTCTGTATGTAGCCCTGGTAAGAACTAAATAATATTCAAGAGCTGGTTATGAACCAAATCCAATTCATTTCACGCTGATGCAGAATTAGTTTCAGACTAATGTAAAGAAGCAGTATGGGCAGACTGTTAAGGGCAGACTCCCTTATTTTTAACATGTTCTCCAATGCAATTTGCAGCTTAACAGCCTCACTATAAATGACGTGATTAAGTTTTATACATTTCTGTATATTTGATGTATTTACCCAAATGCAGCTGTCATTTTGTGTACTGTTTCAGATGTTCAGAACTGAATCAATTGTTTGGAGTAATCACAATTTCCAAAGACAATTTTTTTCAGTGTTAAGCTGTAAAGCAAACATGAACTAACAAAGTAAGGATGAATATATAGATCTGAACAAAACCAATTTTTCCCATCACCATATGAAAATTGTAAAGTATATTGACCATTAAAGAATAATTTGAAAAAATCCATTAATTCATCATTTCTGGCAGATATAATTAATTCAATATTTTGCACCACTACATTCAAAATATTGGTTCAAAATAGCTGCCCCAACTCAATGTTGTCCAGCATGTCCAGCTCATTCTTTAAGAGCAAGATTGTTACTTTCCTTCAGCAATTACCTTGAGCCATGAGTGCAAGTGGGAAACGATTTGTCTGCTGTAACCAAAACCAATCAGTGTTTTGACTGATTCTGGCATTTTAATAATAGATACTTTATTACATTAAAGAATTATAAATAGGAATATACTTCATAAAGGACCATATAGGGCTCAGGATAAAATGCATACTGTTTACTGAATAAAACAAGATTATGTATATACAATATGTATATATTTATATTTATATGTCTTAATATATGGCCTAAAATATAGACAGTATAGGTGTCTCAGGTGCAAAACCCCTTTCATTCCATAGTAAAATATAAACAAAATTGCATAAAGAAGCAGAAAAATTGTAGGTTTGACCTATCAATATTCAGTAACAGCTTATCCTGAGGTCTTTAACTTGTTGCTAACCAGACTTGACCAATACATGTAACATAATCACTCACCACTAAAACATAGAGCAAACTGTGAATTTAGATGGCAGTTCAGGGCTAACTCTGAAGTCAGGGTTGAAAAGAAAGAATGCAAAGAAACAAAGAAAAGAAACAATGAAAAGAAGAAAGAAAGAATAATAACTCTTTAAATAACAGGAAGCCAATGAATGAAATTAAAATTATATTTTATATTAAATGAACATATATGACCCTTATACTTTAATACATTATGTAGCCTACTTGAACATTCAACAGAGCTTTGAAATATTTAAGCCGTGGATTGCCAGGGCTGCATTCCACTGTCTTGGGCAATACATTATCACTGTGCTGGGTAATGCTATCTCTAAAGCTTTTATTTTTTAGCATAAGGGGTACTTAAAATTATTAAGTTTCTATTGATTTTGAATGCCACAATTTCTATGAACATCTGATTTCTTTCTTATCTGTATTCTTCTAAATCTATACGTCCAAATTGCATTCAGAAATTTAATCCTCAGACACTACAGAAAACTAATCATTTGTCTACTCTGGTTATAAATCATACCTTATTAGAGAAAATCAAATTTTCCATGATCCCAGAATGGAAAATTATTAACTTAATTCTTTACAAATGGCACAGGAGATAATATCCAATAATCCATTAAGAACATCTTAATCGATGTCTATCACTGTAACGTGAAGCACACTGATAAGAGTATGCATATTGCTGGTTAAGAGTACTGCTATAGTGGTCTATACGAATTTCAAAGAACTTGAAATTAATAGATTGCTAGTGTATCAAGCAACTAATCTGATTAAAGAGGAACAGCTGAGGTATTTTGCATGCATAAGAATCTGAGTCAAAATGTATTAGCATGCACAAGTTTTAAAGTACAATAAAGTAATATCTCACATGTAATTAGAGAAACTAACTTCACTTAAATACGTATATAGAAGTTTACAGTTCACTTGGCCCAATCTAAATGTTGTGTGCTTCAGTGGAAAGATTCTTACCAACTTCACGGGTCTTTATGGAAGACCTCTGCAGTCTGGTATTACATCTTTCCTTAAAAAAAACACACACAAATAGCATTTTAAAAATAAAGGATAGCTTTCACAGGAAATGAATAGGACCTGTCACACTTATACTTTTGCTTTAAGCATATCTTGGAATGAGTTTGCTGCATGTGTATTTATGCACTAGAAAATCCTAACTGACCTGGAGCGGATTAAGTGATTATAGTGTGCAATTCAACAAATTCCAGAAACATGTTTCAAGTCCCTGAGTCACTCACATGGTGTTCAACTGTTTATGCACTGTGAAAAATTGCTGTATGACAAGCATGCAGAATAAAACTATTCTTATCAAGAGGGTAAGTAGTTTTGTGTGTCTTCTGCTAAACTGACCTCCCAATTTATCTCCTATCCCAGCATATGTTCTAAATAGTTCCTTAAGTCCCTAATGAACTACGAGTAATTCAGGAAGGAAAATAAGTCTTGAATACTTTCTATTTAGACCTTTTTTAAAGCTCTAAAATAATTCTTCCTTTTTATGAGATATCACTTGTATCAGGAAGTTAGTGTCCCTGAGCACAAGTAACCACACTTCCTTGGTAAATGTAAAAAAAAATGTTAATTACATGAAATAAAGTAATTTCCTTCTTTCAAGACAAAGGGATGGTACCTAAAAAGTCTCTTCTTCAGTAATACAAAGTCTTCTTCCAGTCTGAACAGAGCAAGCTATTCTAGGAGTTCCATTTGTTTAAGAAAATAGGTCTAAATTGATTAAACTAATCATTTTATTCTAACTGCTCTTTTTAAAGACAACTGCTGATTGCATGCCCCTTTTGTAGCTGTAGCTGAGCCTGAGATGGTACAAAATAACCATCTTGCCAGTTGTCACAACTATTTGCTCATTCTTTAATTAAACATAATATATAAAACCGTATAATTTACATCTAATTGGGAAACAACTTCTTTAGTCAGAAGGCAGCATGGTCTGATGGCATAAGTAGAGACTTGGGTGTCAACAGGTCCTGAGCTATGGTCCGACTGTACTGGAGAATCATGTCCGGCCTTGCAAAGATTACTTAATCTTCAGATTTAAGAACCTCATGTACTTATGGAGGATAATTTCAGTTAATCATTGACTTCACGAGTGTGTTGTGAGAGTTGGTTAACGTCTGTGTAGCCCAGACCTTAAAATAAAATAAAACTTTAGCACTGATTTGCAGGAGCAGCATGCTGTTATAACAGCAAGGTTGTGGTAAGGCTGGCCTTTAAATAAAGTGGAAGAAGGTCTGTAGCTGCAGGCTTGTCTTAAAAAAACCCATCAAACAACACAAAAACCTGTGTTTCACAGTCGTGGTGTGGTTTGCCACATAGTTTAGTTTTGCTGAGTTTAGCAGGAGGTGAATTGTAAATATAATAATCAAACTCCATGAAATAACAGGAGTAGCTTTAACCAAGGAGAGAATGGGAGTCGCTCAAACATCACAACTATGCTTGGTGGAAGAGAGGCATGGGGTTGAAGAAGTCCTCTCCACTCTGGCTGAACACAAATAAAAGCATGTTAACTAAATCTCCAGCAGATCTGACACAGTCTCACAGCAAATTCAGAAACATTTATTTTAATTGAATGTCAGTGGGGCTGGGAAGATAAGCATACAGCTTTATTAAATTCTTTCTGCAAACACATTCACGACAAAACTCAGCATCATTATTTGACAAAACAGGTGAATGAAAACTGTGATGGCCCTCACTCATTCATGTGTTAAAGTAAACTGCAGGTATGAAGGAAAACTGGTAATTCGATGTAAATCATCAACCACTGTACTCTAACCTTCTCTGTATATATAGCAACTCTGCTCTTTTTTTTAATGGACATATTAAATGTATACATAAAACCGGCACATATGTTATTCAGTACAGCTCCAAAAACAACTGTTTTAATAAAGGCAGCAGCTTTTGCATAACCAGAAATCAGATGCTAATGAGTCATTATGTAGTGTAACGGACCAAACTTTTTTTTTAGATATTCGGTATACTTTCAAAACTTTATATTATCGTGAAATCTCAAACTGCTCTTTAAAGTGTCTCTTTTTCCCTCAGAAAGACCCAGAAGGAGGAAACTTTAGAAGCAAAGGAACAATCTATTATTATTCATGATCTGGTATACCTATTATCAGCAGTGCACTTAACTGAACAGGCCAGCATCTATGCTGCAGTCTAAATTAATCTCTTGCTTTTCTGATTGAGAGCTCTTTTTCTCAAACAAAGGAAAAAGCATTAAGGTAAAATATGCCCAAAGGTCCTTTTATTGCATATAAAAATTAACCAGGACCCTTTTCCCACACATGGGAATATACATGCTGTTAAATTCAAGACAATGAAAATGACTGCTTGTGTACTGACAGGGAAGTGGCACCTGTATTTTGGGGATAATATCTTTCTCATCATTAGACTAAAGCTTTGTCAGCCACGAAATTTTTAGATTTTTGGGTTTTTTTGACACAATATACATCACGGTTTGCACATGCTTTATGTTTTGGTCTCCAGGCATGCTCTTTCCAGGGAAATTTTCTGCAGCTACAGAGAATTTGTCACAATCTGGTAAATTTACAGAGCAAACCTCTCTTATGCACAAGTGTTTTACGAGCTAGACAGTTCACCGATATCCAGAGGGAATGCAGAAGTGCCACAGAAACAGAATTTTCTCCATACACCATGCACTGCCCACTCTGAAAATTAAACACTAACTAAAGCACAGTGTAAAGTTAGGCAATTAGCAGACCGTACACCCTGCAGCTTGATTCTGTATTATCCTGCATGCCATAGCGTGAATCAAACTCATGACTAACTCAAGTACGTGTGCCCATATTCCACATACCCGAGCCTCAATTCGCTAGAAGTTGCCAAACTTCTAGTTACCAAAAGTTGCAAGTCACCAAACCAACATATCAGTCTCCTTTGAACAGGTCACCAGGCCTGTGACATCTGTGCAAGCGGGAGCTGGACCTTTCATTGGGGACAGGTACCGATGCTGAAGAAACAGGACTGAACAGCAGAGAGAACATGATTTTGCTGATGACAGAGCTATTGCACTAAACCCTCAATTTGTCTTTTACGCTCCACTCCTCTACTCTTACAACACGTAGCTAAAGATCCAAGCTAGAAAATACAGGAATGCTGAAACACCCAAAAATTAGCACTCATGAAGAGATATATAATACACAATAGACTGAAACAATAACCTGAACTGAATTAGAAGGAAAACATAAGGACAAATCCCCTTATTCAAGTTATGAACATCAGGGGCTTGAATGCCAATTTTTGCCTAGTACTGCCTTAAGAAACACTCTTCTCACCTCGCCCTTGATCCCAGGACATCCCCTTTCCAGCTTATATCTTGTGAGCAACTGATTTCTTCCAAGTAGTCCCTGAAAAACCATAGCTGTCACAAAAAAAGCTCTGTAATGGATGGTCTGAAAGCAGGACAGTTGTTGGATGTTTCGCAGCTCACTGCAGACTATTGGGCATCTTTCGGGGACAGTTTTCCCTGTCTCCTAACCTACCTCCTAGCAGTCAGGATCCTCACACAAGGGCTAGACAAGGGGCTGGGGAGAGAGGAGCCATGTGCAGCTCAAGCTGCATCCCCATGTGTTGTCTTTCCTTGCAGCATGGCAATTCAGGCAAGCATGCAAGCTGGAGATTATTTTTGCTGTCTTCTGCATCTACAAATAACTTCTTCATTCTCTCAATACTTCAATAATAGAAAATATTTGAAACCTGTGATTCATCCTCCGACTGCCTTCTAGGGCAAAATCAAGAGGAAAATTGAAGAACTGCAGAAGAAAAACATAAAAATATAAAATAAAAATAACAAAAATAAGAGAAGATTTCAGGTTCTCTTTTACTTGTGTGACTTTTCAGGTTTGCATCCTATTTCTCCAGTTTTCCTCTGTGGCTATGAGTGATAGACATTCACTCTTCATGAAAGTTGCCAGTTAAAGTTCTTTCCTATTACTGATTTCTGAAATAAAAAATTTGAGAAAACAGCCAAGCATTATTAAACTCACAGTTAAAAAAAAAAAAAATCAGAGCCACTTATTATTTGTTTTAATTCCAGCACAATTTTGATATGAAACTGCCCTTTCATTGATGGGAAAATATATCATTTTTCCTGATATTTCATACACACATTATTAGATTTGACCAGGAATTTTCTGATTAAATTGATCCATCACACTCAGATCTTTTCAGTAACATGTCCATTTTGACACCTCTTCATTGAAAAAAGATTTGCAGCTTCAGAATGGAAATTCTGGTGAAAATACACCTTCATCAACACAGACAAATCAACAGACCAGCAGAAAGAGCCCTGCGATTTCACCTGGAAGACTTGGCTTCAAGTCAGGCTTTGCAGAAGTCAGACAAGAAACCTGAACCTACATTTTATGCAAGTGTCCGAAGCCCCATCTCCAATGAATGAGCAGGTTTCTCTCTCTCTTCTTATAGAAACACTTGTCCCCAGGCACTTTTGAAATGCAGAAAAAATCAGAAATTTCAGAAATATTTATAATTTCCTTGTAAAATCAACACATAAAACTTCCAGAACAATGAAACTTTTCAAGTTTCTGATTAGATATGTTGAAGTTGATTGACCAATTAATACCTTTCTCAAAGCAGCATGAATTTCAGTAGTGCAGTTTCCATTCTTTGTAGGTTGTTCCTGCAAGTAAAGGTAGAATTATTAACTACTGTGGTGATGGAGAATGGAAAAGGTAAACGTGGCGTTACAGAACAACACGTAATAAAGTCACAATTTTGCAGTAACCTTCACCTTTTAGAGTATAGAAATAATTATGAAAACTTACATAGTACCGCTGTGGTCTCAGAGCCCAAAGAGTTCCATAAAATTGTGGGTTTTAAGTATCTGGTTGTGCTGGGGACCTTAGTATTGCAAACATCTACACTTCTTTAAATTTAAAAATTTAATGGAAATAAAAATAAATAAATAAAAAATCTACTTCTTCTCAATCATGCAGTCTCAATCTTCTCAAGCTTCAGCCAAGTTAGTGAGAAATAGGAATGGAAAGCAGAAAGAAATGTTATTCAAACCTGGCAGGTGAGTCAGAATAGTTTTGACTGAATCAGCTAGACACAATTTCATGACTATAACCTATGTGAGTAATATCGTCCATCAGCATCAGTCTCTGGCTACAGGTGAGTCAGTGGTATGATGCCAGTTGATGCCAGCTGATGATGTGAATTCACTGATCTATTAAAATTGCAGTTTTGCATTCTTAAAAATCAGCTATTGAACCAAACCCAGGACAAGGCTTAAATAGAAGCATAACGTAGTTCAGAAGACAAACGTGCCTTAACATGAAAATCTCTTTTCAACCTACACTTTGTAATTAAGTGCTGGTGGTCACCAGGCAGTATACATTTCCTTTAGACAAAAATGCACATGTTCTAACACAGTATTAAGCCCGAGTGTAGTAAACCGAGGTGAGTAACAAGGGAAGATATATTGAGAATGAAGCACAGCGGAGAAAAAAAAAAAACTTGAATTGCTTCTCACCGACTTTACAGCCTGTGGTGAAAGCTGTGCATCCTGCACCGAGCCACCCCCTCCCGGAGGGGTGGGTGACGGGCTCTGTCCGTGCCCGTCTCCCCCCGCCTACGCACCTGCCAGCCGTGCTGGCCAGGTCCAGCTGACGTGCCTGCTGCCGGCGGGGTAGCCGGGATCAGGGGAATTAGTTCTGCTTGCCTTGGGAGGCCAGCCCAGCCACCGCGGTTTCTATTCAAACTCCCCTCCACCGCTCAAGCTCAACTGGAACCATTTAGTACCCGCATTGTTCTGCGGTTTTTATTTGTTTCCTTCCACTCAAGCACATGTTAAAAAAGGCGACCCCCCAGCAATCTTTTTTTTTTCCCCCCTTTCACATGACTAAGCGATTATCTTCTTCCTAATCAAAGAGACAGATGAAAAGAGTTTATTAATAAAAGTTCCCCTTCAGGAAGATTGGAAATGAATGATTAGTAAAATACACCCAATTTTACTTATAGACCCCCCTCATAGAGAGGCATCTGTGAAGGGTAGGGATGCCAGAATAGTGGTGGGGACTCAGGCATCTGGAAGCTGTTTGCGATGTGGATTAGAAGTCAGGCTGCACACAGATACTGCCTCCAGTCACAAAAGCTTGATCTGTGGAGGGGAAAAAAATATGCTGCGTGTTTACAGTGCTACTTTTTCCCTTTGCTTGTTATCTGTTTTATTTCTTCCCTCGCTCCCCTCTCCCTACACCATTCATGTGCAATTATGTCTGCACAGATATGCCAGCTGGTGGGGCTTGTTAACCATACCCACCACGCCAGCGTCTAGGAAGAGGGGAGAAGGAGACGGGAGCTGGGACAACAACACCGCATTGTGCTCGGGACCGGGGCATTATCTGCTCCCTGTTGCCAGGCCCCACTGATAAAACCGGGAAAAACAACCCCAGCGCTGGGGAGAGCAGACCAAAGATATGCATGTTTTCAGCTTGTACTGTATCCACTAGCTTATTTAAAAAAGAGGTAAATCACAGACACAAAAAGTCTGAGGGGTTTTAATGAAGAAGAGATCTGAAACTTTAAGTAAGTTTAAAAAGTGGTATTTTCCACACAGATCTGCTTTTACCAGCATGAGTTTAAGATGATCACATTATTTAAAAGTGTTCAAACCAAACCATCATAAAAAATCATATGAAACCTGACAACCATTCTAGTGAATAATTCTAATTGTACTTGTCTTATGAAATAAATATTAGACACACTCAGAGATACTACTTTTAAATCTTTCTAATGATAGGCTTTTCTGCAACTTTCTATCTGTTAAGTCAAACTTTTAGGCTCAAAATCAAATAAGTAAAGAAGTATAAGATAATGCTACTTAAATTCTACATGCGTATATTAGGACTTACATTAACACAGTATCCCACCTGACTGTGAGTGGGCACAGGATCAGTGCTTTAGACCTTCAATTCATCCAGTTCCCCTGGACTCAGAAGAAATAAAATCAAACCACTAAACCACTTCAAAAGAAAGTTTAAGGGAATTTTTAAAAACAAAATTATTATTTTAAACTTGGTTGCTGTTAAATCCAGATTCACATGCTATGTGCCAAAGAGGGTAAAATGTTCTCCCCTCTCATGTCTCCATTTGGAAGAAACTGCATTCTGAAGCAAGGGCTTTTCTTTAACTCATTTTTTAGCAGCGATGTAATCAGGCATTAAGCTGCATCTAAAATTCAACTTTTCCTGTGAACTTCTCTGAAAAAAATGCATTTAGGAGGGGAAAAAAATATTTCTGAGACAAATAGATTTTTGTGCAAGCATCTTTCTGAATCTGTCAGCATTTTTGATTATTAGAGAAAGCAAAAAGGAAAATTAATTGGAAGGCAGTACCGCAAAATCATTCAAACATCTCCATGTAATTACAATTACAGCAGCAACATGGTAGGACTGTACTATTGTTACTGCAGTAAACAAAGCAGGCTATTGCAGTAAATCCAAAATTATTAGATTTAAACTCATGACATTGGATATTCATTTTAGACCTACTGGATTGTATTAGACATGTATTTTAAGCCTCTTAAATGCTTATACATTAGATTTATAGGGAATCTCTTCTTTTAGAGAAAGGACTGCAGAAAAAACATGCCTTGTAAACAACATTCTTAATGTCATTTCTGCATGTCATTTTACAGAAAAAAAATATTAAAAAATGATAGACATTTGTTTCCACAGAACATAATGATGAACAAGACCAGTGTTGCACAGGTTTCCTTAGGATAGGTTTAAGATGATCCCACGACATACGAGTAGAGTGGATTTCACTGGTGACTCCTCATTAGTGCCTGCAACGTTTTTAAATAACACCCCACTATCACACGTTCCATATCTGTTACTATTTAGAGAACTCTAAAAAGTATTGGTAGTTTTGCTTATATCGGTCTTCCATGGCAGTATGCATCTACTTATGCGAGCCTTCTTGAAACAGAAAATCACAACACATTTAAAACATGTCTAAAAACATGAAATACTTTTCTATGTATATAAAAAATTATTATAGACTCAATATATTATGTTGCATCCTCCCAGATACAGACATCATGTATACCATTTCTTAACAGAAGGTAACTACTCTCTTCCCTTCAGTAGTACAAACTCCCTTTCTTTGCTGTCTGCAAGAGATGCAAAGTTAAACTTGTCCTTAAACTGGAACCAAGATGAAATTGTGCCCAACTAGTGCCATATTTTCAACCTCTACAACTATGGAAGTTTCATAGTTGAAGGAAAAAAGAAAACATTGTCTCAGTAAGTTGTTTTTCAGGTTCCTGTGAAGAAGTCGTAAGGGAAGGGAGAAAAGGCTGGGTTTTGCTGTGGTGCTGTTTGGTGGTGTTAATATTACGATATGTCTCTGTTCCAGACAAAGCACAGGTCAAATAATAACAGGCTTGCAAAGCATAAAATCTATAACAATATTCACAATTGTTCAGGCATCTCTGACAATCTCACCTTCATTAGGCCTTCTCTGCATTCAACACATACACCAAGGGGATTCCCATGAACACCGTTTTTAAAAGAACTATTTATAACTAAGGAACCAGTGCATTTTTTTCTGAGAAAGAATTGTATCTACAAAAAAAAATACAATGGTTGAAACCATGGAAGATAATATCAACTTTCATATCAAAAATAGGTTTACGTTTTGTCTTTGTGCTTTTTTACAGGCAAAATAGAAATTTTATAGGACGAGAGGCATTTTTGAATGGAACACTCACTTTACAGTGTTTGTGTTTATTAAGTCATATTGTCTTATGGCATGGAAAATATTTTCAGAAGTGTACCAAGAAAATAATTTTTAGAAGTGATTTATATTAGCTGAAAATATTTCTTGTTCTTTGGAGCCATCTAGCTAAGGCATTTACAGAATATGGAATATAAGAAATACCCCAGTCTTATACTTTCTTTAAATAGAAGTTCTAAATACAGCATGTATCACGGCTTGATGTGGCAAAAAATAATTTTTGCACATTTTTTGTTCTCTTTAATTCTTTGTTACCTGGTTTAGATGTACTATGTAAATTTGGACACATGCAGTTACATGTGTTTAGAGATACAGACTTAAATGCATGATTGCCATATAACCATATGCAATACATTCATATAATTTTTGACATGCTCCCAAGAAGTTGATTTTGTGTATTTATGTAGTAGATGGAGTATTTGTTTGCATTTTCTCTTCTATAAAACAAAGACTCTATGACTTTGTCAAGCTGTTGTTAAAGGGTAATATGTAAATATTATTTGAAATTGCACATGGAAATCTGTTCTTACGGCCTTCTAGAAAAAAACACAGGATTAATGCACCTCATTAAATACATGTATTTTATAGCAAAAAAGTTCATAAAACAAATACAGCCTCTACTTCTTTAATTGTTACCATAATGTCACTCATATTTCCACAAAACTAAGAAACTGGTTTTGCTTTACCCATTAGATAGAAATGTTTTATATGTTTGATTAATTTGTTTAATCAAATTCTCAAGCAAAACCAAGTGGACCTGACAGAATGTCAATGGTGTGAGGACAGCTGAAACAGCTGAACACGCGATGATACAATGGTGCTCAGCCTTCTCCCCCATACAGAAAGTCATTTAACTAAACAAATCACTAACCTCAATGATTACCAAAAGAAAGAAAGAAGGAAGGAAGGAAAGAAGGAAAGAAGAAAGAAAGAAAGAAAGAAAGAAACAAACGACACAATCCAAGAGTGAAAAAGTTTTTGAAACTAAGTTTAACATCCAGACGTACTGAGGTGTTTATGTGTGTGCACGTATGTGTATGATGCATGCACATACATACCTTATCTATGTACCATATCTACAACAACTTTATTTTAGCTATGTCTTGACACAGTTTTTTCTGGAGCGTTGCAGTTTCTGTTCATAGGGAGTATGAATGAAGATCTTTAAAGAGGTACATGTTTTATTGTTGTGTGGTTGGCCTGCATTCCCCTGTTCTGACCATCCCTTCTATAAACCATACCCTTTCAGATATGGCTTAGTTATTCTAGTTCTGGAGTTACAGTTCTTCTCTCATGATGGTCTGTTTATCCACCTCCACGTGTGGATAAATCCAACACTTCCAAAGGAGAAGGTGAGCAGCATAGGTATTTCTTTTGGTTAAGGTCTTTTAACTGGGAGTTGACCAGCATCCTAGTAACACCTTATTGTCTTTCAGCACTGCAAGAGCCAAAAAATAATTAGCCCTTATTTCTCTTCTAATACATGAATAAGATGAAACATAGACTGCTTCCTTAATGTGCCCATCTACAGATTAAAAAAAAAAAAAAAAAAAAAAAAAAATCCAAGCTCCTATTTCCTTAACAAGTCTTGTTTAAAAATTGATTACTGTCAGAATGTAATCTGACAGTTCTCTGTTTTCAAGCATGGTGATGAAGGAGAGAAACCCTTAAATCTTTTTCCTCCCCTCCTCCCATGGTCATGAGCACAAATAGTACCTATTGCCTTTCAAAACTCCTTTTATGGATTACCAGCAGCATGGATTTGCATTGTACCTGTTTATATTGCCTTCACATTTGTTAGCATACCCTGAGTGCTTTGCTATTTAAAGCGAAACTGAAATGATAAAATCTCATTTTTGGTACTTTTCTCTCTATATCCCCCATACAATGTTATTTATCAAAATCTCTTGAATTTTCTACAGTGACATTAATCTTTCAAGTGGGAAAAAATAAATTAAAGATATTTTCCTATGGGAAGAACAGATTATTCTCCATTACTTCAGCAGTGCAAGCCATAACACTGTTACGGTGTCTGTGGTTAGCTGTCTGTGCTTGTCAATATATATAATTTTGAATGTCTTCTAATTGCAACTTTAACTCTGCATTTCTTGGATTAGGCTGTTTAATTTTGGGACAATAACCATTTCATAGACTCTTAACATTTTTCCTACATTATTATATCTACTCTTAATCTAATTTTAAGGCAAAAATCAGCAAACAGCAATGTGGTTTTGCTCGTCTGTGATATTTCTCCCAGTGAAAAAGTGCCAGATGAAAAGCCCAGTGAAAAGTGCAAAGAAAAAGGCAGATTACAGGACTAACAGAAGCGATTAACCCACTTCAGCTTAAACAGTGAGCATCTTTTCACCACCGTCAATGTGGATGCCTGCTGAGAATCTCTCTTTTCCGGTGAAGAAATAAGACCATGTATTGATACCATTTACTGTTAATTTTCATCCAACATCCACAGTTTGTCCTCTGTTTTTCTGCGGTCTGAGATAATATATTCACTCGGACGAACATATACATTGCAAGAAGTCCGAAGTTTTTAACCACATCTCAAATGCAGGAGATATGAGGAGCAAAACCAAACCATCTACCACCTACCGCTCAGGTGCCCCACTGTATAAGTGGCACTTTGACCCTGCCATTTGAAAAAAAAAAAAAAGACTTATAATTTACAAAGAAAGCCAATCGATAAATGAAGTGTCGCCGATCGGCGGCAGTGCTGGCAGGGTGACATTCCATTATCCCTCCAGGCGCGTTGCAATTTCACGCAGGGAGCCGCGGAGGGACGAGCTCCGCGGCAGCTTGCACCGTCCTCCCCTGCCTCGACCCCATGCGTCCCTTCGTCCGAACCCACCGCCAGCCCTGCATCCGTGTGCGGTTTTGTCCCGGCGCGCAGGGCGGAGGGGCTGGCTGTTGTGACGGCGTGGTGTCACTTGGGCTGGGTGACAGCCAGTTCTCCGCAGACAGCGCTGTCAGAGAATCACAGACTTCCACATGTACGAGCGAAATTAACTTCTGTTAGTCTGACATTTTCCGCAATCAATACTCACAGGGTCCTTGTCTCTGGGATCAAAATTCATAAATCAAAAGCAGAAAGCATGAAATAAGGTATTTGATAAATCCATTAACTGAAGTGGAAGTGTACTTCTGTCACACTGTTTAAAGACTACAGTAGCGCTGGCAAAAGGAGGAGAAATCTAACAAACATGTTAAGTGAAGTGCTGGCTTGTGTTTGTTTGAATATACGGCTCAATCTCACCAGCTGAAGGGCTTTATGCCTAGGCGGCGGACAAGTTGGCTTCCCTGGACTCCACGCTGCGCACGCTGCCTTCAGGAGGCAGAAAACCACCAAGTAACTGTTTTCTGATGGACAAACCTCCCACTCCAGAGCAATCCAAGTTCAAGACAAAACTGCATTGCAAAACTAAACACCACTGTAAACCACTTTGAATTCATAAAACTGGATGAACTTGATGTGTGGTTTTTAAAAGTTACAAGGAAGTACAAAATACAGATAAGTGCCAAGAAGACTTTTGTTATGTCTTGCAGGCCAAACATTCAAGTGCCTCCTAAAGGCCCAGTGACTACCTCTGCCAGTACCGTTGGGCGCCCACGAATCTTTAAAAAAAAGCAGTCCTTAACACTAAATTTATTCAGATTTCACTAACGGCAATTTCCACACTGCCGGCAAGGACAACTCTAAAAGCCAATGAATGCTGAAGAGCAGCACATGCCCTCCTCCCCATTCACATGCACAGTCCTGACTGAGAATAAGAGGTGCAACCAGAGGCTGAGGGCACTGGAAAGGTCTATTGAAATGTAGTATCTTCTATAGTGATACTATATATAGTTAACATGATGAAAAATGCAAACAAGTAAGTCTCCAAGAACTATATGCCCCCATTTCTCAGCTGATAACTGCAGAAGATTCTAATAATAGTCCAAGGTGACAAAAAGAAAGGTCTGGTCCTTATTGTTATTAAAACCTCTTACTGTCGCTTTGTCCTGAAGCCCTTTTTAAGGGAACATTGTGCTTTTAACACAGGATTAGCTGTTAGAATTCTTATTAAACTTAAGGTAAAATTAAATTGTAATATCAAGTCCTCTCTCCCTGCAAGTCAGCGGGGTTTGAACATAGGGCCATATCCACACGTAGAGTCATCTGGTCTGAGTCTCTTCAAGTGACGGTAATTCTCCAGCAGCTAAAAATTCATCCCACGGTTTGCATACTCTTAAAATTTATTGTAAAAAGATATACCTCTATTTTCAGCTGTGACTCATGATGAAGAATTAGTGGCAGAGGTTTACATTTGAACACAAATAGCATTATTTTAACAGAACTACTTTCTGAAGAATGTATCATAACTGTGTTTGCTGTGATTGAAAACAGCAATGTTTGCCTGATAAGGAAACTGCCTAATGGCAAAACCTTGTACATATAATGTGATATAAAAGGTAGCAGCAGACAAATTACTTTCATTAGACCATTTCTTTATATCATTTCAAATACCATGACAATATATTTTCCTTCTTTCATGCTACAAAATGAAGAAAAAACAGCTGATTTTCTGTATGACAAAATCTTCTTTAAGCATTGCTTCTAACTGCATGCTATCAATGAACTTCCTATTTTATAGTTTCTGAAACTATGAGAACAGTATTTTCAGCACATCTTATTCTATATTTAGTCACTACCTATCAACGAATAGTTTGATTTTGCTTTCCTCTAATTACAAACTAGCCAATATTTAGAGCAGTTTTTTTCTATACAGATCTTCTGTCTTCTAAATCTGTCAATAGTTGTGATTTTCTAAGAGTCTGAATGTACTGTAATAGACCGATGAGAAAGATTTTTTTTTTTTTGCTGTTATGTACATTCAATAAAGTTTTTCCCCTATCACTTAAAGAATTCTATTATTTTCTGCTCTGAATAATACAAGTCCCCTTGAGAAAACCACAGTTAACAGAATAGAAGTGTTCATTTACCTTTAGAGAATAAAATCATTGGGCATGTCTAGCTTACCTGACTGTCTAGGTGAAGAAAGGTTTGTATTTATAGTTGTAACATCACCCTTGTCATAGAACCATTCTAAAACTAAGTTAGTTATTAATACATAGGCCTCTGACATTTACTATTCTACAAAACATCTGCATTAAATACAATTGGTTTTTTTATCATTCAGAGAAGCTTAGCTATAAGTTTTTTGGGAGCAAAGTTTTTTGGAGTTTGGTTATAAGAAACATTTAACCCTATTTCTCAAACTCATCTTTTTCAGCACTTTCTCAGAAACACTGTGATTCCCAACACTGTGTCTTCCCACAGTGGGAGCTGAGAAGCTGCAGCAGCTACTCATCCTTTGTGGCTTCCCAAATAACAATATTCCCACCCCTTTGAACAGTCAGTCTGATTCTTGGTCTGCCTGGCTGGCAGGTGACTGGCAGGCGGAGCGTTCTGGGAAGCTGGAGAAGCAGACAACCCACCCACAGCTGGAAAGCCAGCAAGCCAAAAAACGCCATTTTTATTTTCCCAAAACTGTTCTCTCAGAAGTATGTGGCTTTTTTCCGCAGGAAGGAAATCTATTTTCCATTCAGCTCTTTTCGTTAGTTGCTACTGAAGAAGGAATCCATATTACTGAAAGCACTTTACTTACTAAAACACAAACCTCAGTGAGTCCACTCACAGCACAATAAGAGAATTTACCTTGCTTAACACAGTCAGTATAGTTGGGAACTTGGAAACATATCCTGAGGTTTCCGGATCTGGATCCAGGATCATTAATTGATCCACGCCTCTCCAGATGAGCAGGGACCAAATCAAAAATAGAGTAGAAAGGGGAAACCATTCATAGCTTGCTCTTTTTCTGCTCTCCCTGCCGCAAAGTCGACTTCTCAGTTTCCCAGTCAAACCAATATGAGAAAAATTCCTTCCCTTTGCTTATACACCCCATTGGCATACAAGACACTTAAGCCTAGGAAACATGATGCTTCAGTGCATAGTTGATTTTCATAATATCTTCATGTCTGTATCTCTGATGGGCCACGTAGGACAGGGTATGAAAAAACACACTCATGAGCAATCTTACTACCTAACAAGCAGCTAACAAGTGGATTTGTTTAAACATTTAGCTTTAAATACCCCCAGTTTTCAAAATATATGTAAAATTACAGTGAGGTTTTAATTTTTACCAGAACTGCATCTTTCCAGTGGTTTTTTAATCTTCTGTAAAACACGGTAGTCTGTAAATTTTTAGGCTATGTTCTGTAGAAAAGGAGACAAGTGATTTCTATTAACGTTATCCACTACAACATGATAACATTCTTTAGGTATGGTATGTTAAACCCAGAAATCTTCCAGTGGAAACTTACACTGGCCAGCAATGTTGTGACTGGAAGAAGCATAATTTGTTTTGGAATTTAAGAACATGATCAGTCAAATTTTTTATAAATGCATCCCATAAACTGATTTTTTTCCTTGTTTTATATGCTTTTTATGCCCAAGGAAGAATCTTATCTGTTCCTAAGTTGTACAAGTAGACATCTACAAGCCAGGTATTTGCAAGTCTTTTGAGGCTTGTTCAATAAAACAGTGAATTCCTGCACAGGGAAGATCACTTCAAAGATCTTGCACTACTGAAGTATAAGAACTGACTAATTTAAGCTTCCCACTGTAATGTCCCATTTGTTAACAGAGGATCTTTTACTTTTCCTTTTCATTCAAAAAATAACTAAAATATCATGAGAAGGGAAATGAGAATAATTTTTTTTTCTTTACAGAAACACAATAAAATTACACTGATAAACCTAGTAGCAAGTTTTCATTACAAATGACTTAATTTTTTGCTGTTCCTTTTGAGCAAAATATTCTGCTAGCTCTTTGATTCTAGTAATGAATACTACCTCCTTCTAATAAACTTTCTTTACCCTTCAAAAGGGAAGGCTCAAGTGCCCTTTTTTATTTGAGGGCACATCTAGGAGTATGTGCTGATTGTATATACTAAACAAACCTTACATAGAGTTACAGTACTAAATCTCTTTAAATTATAAGAATTGTATATTATCGAATAGTATTTCACCAGTATTAAACATATGCTTCCTGCTGAATTCTATACCATAGTCACAAGAAAATCTCTGTTTGACAGCAGCAATCGCTAATATCAAAGCACCTTCTGCTTTGGATTGCATTTTCTTATACGGATTTCGCTATTGCATCGAAGATAAAAGTTAGACGAAATAGATGCTTACGCCCTATGTGGATGCTGAGACCTTTGTAAAAGTGAGGAGGAAAAGAGGAAAGTCTTATTGTAAAAACAAGTGCAGAAGAGCTCCAGTCGTCAGAGCATTTGTCACTGAAAAGCAACAAGATTAATTAGGGGATGAGAAGATTCCTGATGAAATTGTGTGCCTCCATGTGATGTGGAGGGAGTCTCCTCTCGGTTCTGGAAGCTCAGAGATGAGAGAGTTTTCTTCTTTCCTGTTCTAGGCCCCTTTAATTAACATTCCTACAAAAGATAAACATTTAGGATTTTGATTTGGGGTTTTGGTGTGTCTGCTGCTAGAAAGCAAATAAGCGCGTCTGGTATCCACCCGTATTTCTGAGAATCTCCCCATTTTCCCTTTCTTTTTCTCCACCCATACTTTTTCGAGCAGCTTTGTGCCTCCACCGTGCAGGAGAGAGGCTCCATATGTATCTATTATCGCTTCCCTCATGCTTCCAGTGCTTTTCTTCAAGTAGTCTCATCTCGATTACTGTGCTACTGGTCAGAATAAACAAAGAGAACCAACATATGAAAATAGTTACCCTCTCTGAAGAGTCTTATAGTTCACTATTATTAACTGTACCTTATAGCTTCCCTAAAATTAAAATGTAATGTGCTGGTTCTCACTTGGCAAGAAATATGGGAAGCTATGAAAATAATGTTTCATTTGTATTTCACTGGACACAGCTGTTCTAAAAACACACAAGCAGGTCAATAGTGACTTTGTTATACTTTCACTTTCTAATCTGAAACAAAGGAATAGTGGTGAACCATTATTTCAACAACTGCAGTATTCCCTAGCCAAAGTGCAGGGGTTACATCAATACCAAAATAAACATATCTAGTCATTTAGGGCAAGACTGCTTTGTCTTCTTGTAAGTATATAAGTCATACTGTATTATGACTTTTGAATTTTCTAGAGTTTCACAAAGCCTGTTATGACTACAGTAGTTACCTAAATGCCCATGGTATAATAAAACAGACAGCCCTTAATTTTCTTTTCTGTTCTAGGAATAGCTTTTCAAAAGCAAGGATGAAGAAAAGACTTGCATCTTTGCACAACCAAAACAAAGCTGCAAAGCTAATACAAATCTTTCTCTGAAAACCCGCTATCTCCCACGCCTTTGGAGGCAGAAGAATGCCAGGCAAGCTCCTGGAAGCTCCCGTGGTTCCACTTTCCATCCTGCCCCAGCACAACAGTGCTGTTGCCAGTCTGCAAATGCTTACAAGACACATCGGAGATTGTGGTGTTTAATTACCTTTTTTACACATATACAGTTCACAGTTCTAGCGGGGATGAGAAACCACAGGTTGGACATATCCTACTGTGCATGAAGGTAATATGCTAGTGGTTCTTGCCTCTTCCTTCCACCCCTAAATGAGTAGTTGACAAGTTTGATGGCAGACTATTAAAAGAAGGTTATAGTGATAAAGTATTTTAAGCTAGCAACAACAAAGTAGACGGGAGTCCATAACGTAGATGTAGCTGTTGCAAACATCTAAACGCATTACCTGTTTCAGCCTCAGGTGCAAGCAGAAAGAAAGGAGGTTGGTAAAGCATGAGAGCTATTTGCAAACATTTTAAAGTGCTGTGGTGCCAGTCCTGAATTTGAATGGAAAGCTGTGAGAGAGCTATGTGAGAGCTTTAACCTGCTGGGTATGATGAGCAGGAGAGGAGCTGCTCCTTACCTGCTAAACTGGTATCTGACATTAGTTGGCAATACCAGCAAAAGGCTTAGTCCCTCTCATTGCAACTTTCTAGCCATTTAGTAGCTGCCCAAGGAGCCCTGACTTTTGCTAGTAGAAACATTCACATAGCCACACAGCAAACGAGGTCTGATTGGAAGTGAACATGATCCCCGCAAAAAAGAGCAGGTTTTAATGTGCACCAGTTGCCGGATTCAGTTCCCTAAACCGAGACAGAAGTCTTGTGCAAAAAAAAAAGGGACTATGGAGAGCAGCCCAATGCAGAAATGAGTTTTGGGGGCAAACAGAGGAGGAACACCTCCTGTTGGCAGAGTTTCTGCCTGTGCTTGCTAAAAGTTACCACAAACCTATGATCTTGTTTGTGCTTAAAAAAGCACGATTAGGGGGTATTCCTGCTCTTGACGCTAATCCTGAGCCCTTCTTTACAGCCACATGTTGCTCTGCGATTGCAACGATGCAGGTCTTGAGTGCTTGCAGCGAGCGCCAGAGCTCACAGGCGGGACTCGGGTTTCAAGAGTGCTTCTGACTTTCACGTGTGGACAGTGTAGCATAAGGCAGTTTTGAAATTCAAAAACAAGCTAAATCAAGTGCATCTTACCTTACAAGGCCTCACTGCATACTAACTGAAGTTAAGATTTCGGTAAGAAATAAAATTGTGCTTGCAAGAGAAGAATTTAATTCACTTATTGATGCCTAAGAGGTAAAGTGCACTTTTCTCACTATGCTTATCTTGATAACTATATGCTTAATTTTTCTTACTTTAAGTAGTCTAATGTTTTAAAGGCTTTTTCCAATCTGTGATTGAATATTTATTTCAGCTGATACCCCATGAACCACCCGAGCACATTTAAATGCCATCCACCATGTAACAAACACTGATTTCCTGCTAGATGAGGGAGCTGCAGCAGCTACACTGTGTTATTGTACCACGGTGGCAGACTGCCAATATGTTCATTCACATTTGTAATTTCTGTCACTTGTGTAAAACACTAACAATCATGTATTATTAGAATCAAATATTTTGATAAAATCTCAACCGTTTATCCAAGACAGTTGTATCATCTTCCTTGAATTCTGTGATGAAACATTCCTCTGTTACACAAACAGTAAAAAAAAAAACACAAAATAAATACCTGGTTATACATTTACTTGTGAGCTTTTTTCCTATGACAGGGAAACAATTTACTGGTTACAAAAAAAAACCCCAAATACTGTGTGGCACTTCATGGGATTTTTGCATGCTTGGATGACTGTTCTTCTAGTTAAGTCGTGTCTTTTTCACATAACAGAAAATAAGTGCATCAAAATAGCAAATCTTCTTTTGAGCCGAGACCAATGTAGATTTTTTTAATAAAGTGACAACTTTCAGTTCCCTTGTAGACCTGCAACAATGCAATTGCATGGAAAGGCTGCTATTGTTACAGCTACTATGTAGATATGAATGAGTGCGACACAAGATACTAGTGAAGTGGAAAACAAGGGGTTGTTGGCACAGTCCCCATGTTCTCTTTACAGGACAATTAGAGACACTCTGCATTGTCAAAACACTTTTCAAGATTTAGTCACAAGTTTGAGGTAATCTGCTTATGATTACTATTGGCAAAAGGTGAACTAAGGAAAACTTAGTGAACTAAGGTGAACTTAGGAAAACTAAGGGTGTGCAAGTGTTTTAGCATAATTAGCTTAAAATAGCAAATGTTACTATATTTATTACAATTGCATGAGAAATAGAGATAACAGATTAAATGCAAATTAGTTTTCTACCTGTGTCATTTCAAAGTTTTCCTTGTCTATACAGAGGAATTTAGATAGTACCTAAGCAGATTCTGCATGTAATGGGCTGCTTGTAGGAAAAGAAAGGGGACTATATGCTTGGGCAGTGCTCTTCTGGCTCTTGCTGCACTATGTCGTCAGGATGTGGTGGCATATGGCGTGCATGCCAACCCACCATTTATCACTTGCATCTCTCCTTTAAAGAAGCTGAGGTGGAATACAGTAAACAGTGTGCATACCATTCTGAAGCACAACTCATTCGCACAATTATTTTCTTGTTATGCACGCAATTATATTAAATGTTAATTGGTTTACACCTACACTAAACAAGCCTAGAAAACTTAACCACCCCTGCCTTGTTCAAATTCTTCATTTTTTCCCTACCATAAGGGAATGCCTTTAACACATGCTGCTTTTATTATAAACCTAATCCTAATTTGTTTTTCTAAAAGAAAGCTTTATTTATCAGTCAAAAGCTATCTAAGCATCTAAGAACCTTACTGTATTTCTAAGTCTTCGGTCTGTGGATGCAAGGGTACTTAAAACATGATCTTCAGTTGGCAGCAGCCGTGGATCATCTCAGTGGCAATGCACAGGGACCTTGTTTAAGGGTGTCTTTTTGAAGCACAGCGTGCGTGCTGCCACTGCACCCATTTCCTTTCTGCAGGGTAAGCTTGCCACCATATGGAAACCACATGGGTTACTTAGTGGAGGTTGGGCTAACACTGATAGCGTAACTAGATTTTCTCTCTCAATTGTAAAAAGTTCGACGAAAAAGAAAATACACAGTACAACTGCAGGAGAGGAAACATGGCTCTTTGTGAACCCTCCTTTGTACTTTAACACTAGTCTGAGCCGTCCATTCAAGGCTGAGTCCTGAATGGATATTAGCTAATCATTTTTATGTTGAGGACAATCAAGGCTGATTAGTGGTTTCAGTAAGTACAAATGCTGAAAAAGTCAAATGTGGATACAAATTTGGTGTTTGACTTCCCTTTTTTTTCCCCTACTTGCACTAAAAGGACAGATCAGACTCCAATTCTAGTGATACTGCTTAAATAACACCATTTTATTTAAGGCAGTAACACCAGATTTACAGAAGAGTAATCTAGTTCCAACTTTCTTTCTCTAGAGTACTCAATATTTTCCACACAAACAATTTAAGAAGTTGTTTGGCACTTGGAATTCAAATATATTACTTCTAGGGGCATGACACAAGAATTACAATCACAATTAATGGCATGTCAATACTTTTTAAAGAAAAATATTGATGTCCAATGGGTAATCAGGCACTTACTAGATACTATGATCATCTTTCGATGAATGCCATCCATCTAAACCAGGCATTCAAATTACGCCAAAGTTTTGGAGGTGAAAGTGCAAGAAAACATGTGGAGTAGCACTGAACTAGAACATACAGAACACGCAAACTACTATATCTTGCAGATAAAACCTTTAGGAGATAGTCTCATGGTTGATAAAAATGTCAAAAATCCCACTGGGTTTTCAAAAGAGTTGGAATGAGAGGTCTTATCCTTTTTTTTTTCTCATAATTTTCAAAAATGAAAAAACAGTTAAGTTTTTTCAACTCAGTAGCCTATTTTCCTCATTATATATCAATGTGTAAAATGTAGCTATGTTTCATATATATCATAGACATGTATTCATCTTCAGCATTCTCCAGTTTGATTTCAAAGCAGTTTTTGCTATCAAATTTTCACAAATAAAGAATAGCACTTGATTAGATTTATCAAAATTTACTGTTTTGATTTACAGCCAGAGATGACTAGCCTTTAAAAACCTGGTTCTCTGGCCAAAGCTTTCACAAATTGGTCAGTGATTTCTGCGTGCTTTTAAGCTCTAAAGCTTTTAAGTCAGTGCATAAAACTGTTCCTCCCCAAAAAACAACGAACCCTGTCAGTAGGTAGTACCAATAGTTAGGCCAATTAATAGAACCAGCTCTTCCACATACCTGTGACAGAGGATAAAAAGCACCAGATATCCACATACTCAATGTATACTGCTGCGTATGTCATCACACACAGGTCTATACTCAAGGCTTCATTCATAGAGCATCACACTGGAGTCACGCAGTCCACTTTTTTTTTTTTTTTGAAAATTCATGCGCAGATATGTTTCGGTGCATGGGCACTATCAGACTGCCATCTAATTTTTCAAGAAATTGATGAAATACTATGATTATCAAATTGAAACTGAAACAGAAGATAGTGAAAGTTATGATTATAACACAGTTAAATTAAGCTGCTGGTAACAGCAATCTTTACCTTTTAAAATAATGAAGATGGTGAAAAGACTTCTGAAAAGTTTACTGTTTTCATGGGTTTTTTTAGAATGAAACCTTGAATATAAATGATTCTGATTATAAATGGTTTTCTTCTGAAAAGAAAAATCACTACCACATATTTTTCAGTTACATTTTTAAAAGCTATTTTCATCTTGGTCTGAAGACATTTCATGGAAAAATATCGGAAAATATCTTTAAAACACAGAAAGAAATGAAACATCTAGACAATTTGCAAAATTCCTTTTTTTTCCCTACAAATCTCCCACCATTGAAAAAAAGACCCCAAAACCTTATTTCTTCCCTGAAAGATTTCTTCATTAAAAAGGAAGACTTTTGCCTTGAAGGGACAGGTAATGCTTCTCAATTTTAATATGTTAATTAATTGCCAGATTATAATTCCTATGGAATTGAATTTGAATTCCATATTAATATTTAATGAATGAAGACTAATTTAATTGTAATGAACACCAACACATTTAATGATGATTGGTTGCCTTTTTTAAAAAAAGAAGCATAATAAATATTCTAATTTTCTGAGGATTGCTGTTGACAATTTTCATTTTGTTTTATTTGTATATCAACTGAAAAAGTACCTTGAGGGATATTTCTCACATCACCTGAAAACCTCATTGATTGTGGCTGCTCTTGGAGAAGCTGAAAAATTTTCAGTGTAGTTTTAAGCAGTGTCAGATTTTGTATCTCCGCTTTGTTTTAAAACTTGTCTAACTTCACCAAAATTAGTGATACTTCCCTAGATTTGAATTTCCATGGAAGAAACAAAAACCTTTCTTGTGGAAAAGAAATGAACAAGAATTCTCTTCCTCTTGGTGGGAGGGCATAGCTATGCTAAGAAAAACAAAAACAAAAAAACCAGGAAATAATTTCAGAAACTAAATTTGGAAACTAAATAAAATCTTGTAGGGTCACAATGCTGAGAGAGGACCTGTAACTCTTTGCCATGCAACCTGCCTTCTTTACATATTTTGCTAGTATGTTTTTATACCTGGATTTCAGTAAAAACTGGAGCACTGGGAATCACTCTATGCTTTTTCACAGTGTCACTAATGCTCAGAACAACTCTAGTCAATTCAATGTTTTAAATGCAGCAAAAAGAAAAGGAAGAAAACTAAACTAAATCAAACAGATCAAAAACACAAACTAAGTGGGCTGGGGTAAAAGAGCTGTCTTCGAGCACAAGCAGCGAGATGTAGGGACAAAATCTCACTAGGAATCATCTGACGTTACTGAATCTGTATGTGCATAATCTCACTGAGAGAACAGCTTACTCCTTTTAGAGATGACTTCAGGATCTATCTTCAGTCCTCAAAAAATCAGCTAGAAACAGACTCTCAGTGCCCACATCCCATCATTACTGCACTGCTGGTAATCTCTTTGGTGGCCCCATGAAGTTGTCTATGGTTGTTCATTGATCCCACTGAAAGCTGCAAAAGAAAATAAATTTACACACTTCCTGGGTTTATGATCTCCATCCTTTCTCAAAAAAAGCAGAAAAGAATGGTTCCCCAGAGACAATCCACTATTTGGGGGAGGAAGGAGGGAAGATGATATCATAGCTATAGTCTTTGCTACTGTTATTAAACCAATTCACAAGAGTCTCAAAGACAGACCCATAAGGATGCCATGGCTCTTCTAGAGCAACTTATAACTGGAAACAACTGCCAATATACACAAAGATATTCCTAGCTGTGTTATGAATGATACTTCTGGTAAGCAGCATATTTATTCAATATATTCATTAAGATCAGCACTGCATAACAGCATAGCATTTGATAATGACCATGGAGATTAGTAATAAACTATTCATTCATGCAATTATTTGCTACCCGAGAAATCAGTTAGTGATAACTGAATATGAACCGACCACTTTTAAAGGTGAAAAAGTTTGACTACAAACTCTAAAAAGGCTATTTGAATACTCTGACATAGGCAAGATATCCTTCCAAAAAGGCACTAAAAATATTCTGCTTTCTTGGCCTAACCTTTACTTATCATAACTTCACTAAGGAAAAAAATGTTATGAATCATTACTTATTGATTGCCTTAAGTGCACTTCTTAGAGTGCGATAGCATAGCGTGATCATATCTGTTCGCAAAAAGTACTGTAAGCAGATGCCTACCTCAAACCCAATATTTATTATTTATGCAATTAAGTGTGTGGCTGCATAAAGCTCTGTGCATATGAACAGTAATATTATACCATCCTGACGTGGGTTTCACTGCTGTATAAATGAAGCCCATATTAAATTTACAAAGGTTACAAAACCATTAGCACTGATGGCTTTTAAGGAGTAAACGTTCACCATGACTCATACTTTGTTCATTTGTGCCATTTGGAAATTAAGTATTCTTAATTGCTGTAATGCACTGCAAGTTCCAACGCTTCTCAGCGACGGAGGCACGTAATTCCCCTGTAATTTGAGTAAAGTATTCTAATTGATTAATTGAGTTTTCTTGTAAGATTGCACAGGAGTTTTAGATGCAAGAAGGTTATTCTTGTTCTATGTAACATAAAAATGCTTGAACCTGCAATATAAAGTAATGTTATCGGTGCTGGGTGAAAGTACACAGCAATAGAGTCTAAATGAGATGACCATTTTTGCTGGCAACAAGTGGCTTGTACTTTACATCAAACATGCACTATGGGAGGTGAGAGGAGATAAAAGCTTTTTTTTAATGCCATTTAACATTTGCTGTCAACCTTGTTCCTTGTGCTGCCTATCATTTATACGATCAATTTTTGTTTTGTTTTTGTTTTAGTTAGTGTAATACTTCTCACTGCATAAAAACAAGGAGCAAGAAAATTCTGACATAAACAAACAAAAAAATATTAAGGAGATTCATCAGTGTTAGGTAGATTTCAAAAATGGGGAAAGAGTGAGAAAGAAAGAAAGGGAGAGAGGAAAAAAGCCTGCAACTGAAAAAAAAAACCAAAACTCAATTTTATTTTTTGCTTTAAAAAAATGTACTCCTTAACAATCAAGTTAGCAGAATAAAATACTAGCAAATTCATACTGTCATCAGTTGATTTAACTGACCCAAACCCAGGCTAGCTACAGAATCACCTCTGAAGTTCGCGTGTTACTATGGAGAGCTGCTTAAGTTGATTATACTCTTTAGGCTACTCTAGACTTTAGAAGATAGGAGCTAAAATACACACATAGACTCTGGAAATTATTTCATACATCAAAATAAACCAAACAGAATATTTAGTGATTTTGGTAGGATTTTTCTTACTAGCTTCTGTCATTCTTTTCTAAAAAAAGGTGAATTGCTATTGGATTTTGAGGTAAGGAGTGTTAATATTTCCAGCCCGTCACAGGCCATTATAAACTTTACATTAGATAAAAGGTAAAGGTTCATATAAAAATATTAAGCTATGAGTAAAGCTTTCAAAGATATGGCCATCAATAAAATAACTACATATTTTGTCTGTGTTTTAGCTGAAATGTGACTTGAAATGTAAATAAAAATTTGCTTTGACAGCATTTGCTGCCTTTTCTCACAGTTAAGAAAATGCTCAAATATCTGCAGCTCCCCCTGGAACAACAGATATGTTGTTCCACAAATCTTATCTATCTTAGGCAAATTTCAGAGGTCTAGAATGATCTCAGGGAACATCTTTTTCCCCTCCCACCCTCTTCTGAACTTGCTTTCCTCTCCTAAGGCTTTGATTCCCTCAGAACCGTGCTGAAAACACTTTCTTTAAATGGCAAATCATCCCTTTTTTAGAGTAGGGGCGTTGATTTCTTGCTTTCCCCCAGCTTTTGAAGGCACAAAGGTTCAGAGGACTAGGTGCAATACTTAGATTACCCATTCTGCTGAATTGGGCCCCAAAATTGGGCTTACTCACAGAGTGGAAGAAGCACAAACCTTTTCCCTTTTCCACCTCCTCGCAAGCCTGGGTCTGTGAGAAACTGCTCGTTCCCCTCCCTTCGCTATTTCAGCCAGGGAGGTGGTGGAGACATCTGCAAAGGTCTCCCTACTCACTCATTCTGTATGAACAATTGTGCTTTAAAACTACTCAAAGCGGTATTATAAAATGACAGGACTGCCTGCCAAGACCAACATTTGCTTGGTAAGGCATTTATCTGACTCTTCACTACGTATTTTTAAAGCACTGGCTGTTTAAAGGAGTTGGATTTTTTGGGAAGCACGCAGGACACATTTCTCCGCCTCAGGACAGAGTTTGAGGAGGTTTATTGCAGAATTCCAGGTTGGGCTTCTGCTGTATGAGCCTGGAAAAGCCCCGACTCTAGCTAAAAGATCATTTGAATTAAAGGTGTGCAGCTGATGTTTGCTTTGTTGCAAATGTTTAATTCTCTCTTCTTCCATCTCCTTTCCCCTGCCTCCCTTTTGTTGCTTGCTTTTTGTATGGTTTCTGAAAAAATACATGCTTCCCTCTCTTCACATGGAGTTTATTCCTAACAACGCCTGCCTCTCTGTCACACCAGCTCACAATTTGTATCACCCAATACACTAAGGGCCACAATTCATTTCAGTCATGGTTCAAAGCTATCCTGAAATAATCACAAAGTGACACTGTGAAATTACTGTAAAAAATTGTGCGGCAGTGTCATGACATTTTATAATTGAGACCTCTAGTACTCATAGCTCTATCAAAGCCCATAAGGAGGAGGGGAAAAAATTGTGTTTTGACAGACATAGTGGCTTGAGATGTGCAAGCAAGATTGTATAAAGTCAGCCATGTAGAAAGTTATCGGATGTTCCAGTTTGTGCCCCCATGAAATTGGCACAAATCATCTGGATTTGACTTCAAGAAGGTGGTTAGGAGTAACATGAGAGAGTAAACGAGGAGGTAATGGCCACTCAATGACTTAACCTATGTCACAGGGCACTAACATGTCAGCAAAGAATCAAATAAAGATGAATGAGCTTATCAGAGGACCATGCACTGCCTCATTGGGCCCAATTTAATTAAACAGAGAAACTGTTCATATAGAAAGATTAATAGAGCAACCACATACAGTAAGTGCTATAAAAGTAATTCAGAGCAACACACAAACACTGTTACAAGCAGCTGCTATGTAATGTTTTCTCTCATAATATTGATGAAAATCATGAGATGACCAGAATCATTTGACCAGCCATACTCATCTAGTTGGTAAACGTCTGAGCTTATGTGTGATTCATAAAAGCTAAGATGCTGCATGTATGAACCAGCTATCTGGTGATAAATGCAAATTTTCCTAGTCAGTCTGCTCTAGAGCTTTCTCTAAGTGTGTGAAACAGATTGCCCTGTTCAGGGAAGAACTCAAGCATGTCTCCCAAAGGAAATGTTGCTATATGAAGTCACTTCCCTTGCGTCAGAATACTTCTCTGGATAAGAAAAATATTTTGCTTTGGTCATAGAGGAGCCAAAAACATAAGTACATTTAATTACCCAGGAAAAAAAAAAACAACTAATATAAAGAGAACTTGGAACAACCAGCCTAGCAAATAATTTACTGTTAAGAAAAGTGGAGAGAAGAAGAGGGGGGTAAAAGGAATGAGATGTAAAATAAATCACATTTATTTAGAAAAACAAAAAGTTAAGGTAATAGCGTTTCACTTCTGGGTTGTAAATGCCATTTCATGGTTAGGTACTTTCAGTTTGACAGTATCAGTTTTGTATTCTGGATCACCATATATCCCTGCAAGGCAACACAGTCTAGCACCACTCTCAACCTTTATTTGAGTATCGCCAGGCCCAGAGCAGCAGGGTATCACCTATTTGAGACCTAGGGCAGCAGAGGTATTACTCGCCAGAGCTGTGGCATGTTAGCAGAGGAAGATATGGAACACCATATAGTGTCTGTACCACGGCATAAATTTCTCCCTTGCAACGTGAAAAGATAGGAAGGAACGCCCTTGCTTCGAAGTAGTGAGGAGCCTCTACATATCAAAAGTGCTGGAGTACTCTCTTAGAGTACTTTATTCTTCATTCCTAGAGGAATTACTGATTTTAAGATAGGAATTTGGACCCTCAAAACCAAAAGGGACCAGTAAAATGAAACATTCAGGCAATCAGTCTAAACCTGTGGTTTAGACTCCAACCTTTTTTGTTTTCTCCTATCGCTACATCTACCAGCCCATGCAAGACGTGCACTCTGCTATTACTGCTCTAAATAATAACAGCGCAGCAGCGGCTTGCACATCATTTTTTAGTTAGCACAGAAGGGGAGTGTTCGAGAGATAGCAACAAGTTTCATGAGTTTTCCCCACCACTGTCACATCCTTTTCTTTGGGCTGAAGCAATAGAAACACCATATGTGTAAGCACACCATTCCCAACAGCCTCTGAAATATCACAGAAGTTTTTCTCTTCCCTTCTTCCTAGGCATACCTGGCTCTCTTGAGCAGAAGTATGTACCACAGCAAATACCACAAATAAATGTCACTGAAAAGTTCCATAGCAACTGCAAATCAGAAGAAACTAATGTAAGAGAAAAAAAAAAAGAAAGAAGTTCAATTCTACTGAATGAAAACATACATTATATTTATATGTGCAGCAGTAAAGTACTGGACTTCCATTTCAGGTGGAACCTGTTACACTGAAATTTGTGGACTGTGAGGATTGCCTCACCGTCACCCTTATCCCCCTTTTACCCTGTAAGGTGCAGCAAGCGGTGACCTACATCAGATGTTTCAAAAGAGGAGAAGACTGGCGTGGAGAGGTGGCCAGGGAAGGGCAGAACTTAAAGGTGTTTGGAAGCTGCAAGCCAGCCCAGCAGGTCCAGCAGGCAGCAGAGGAGCCTTGCTGTGGGTATGTACCAGCTGCTCTTGTTTGCTGCTCGTCCAGAGGGAAGTGGCTGGGGGAGTCTCCAGACGGGGCACGATGGCACCATGGGGAGCGCATTCCTGCCATCACTTTGGGGACTAAAAGGACCCCTGCCTTGCCTTCCATGGGAATCACAGAAGCAGGGCAGGAAATGCCTCCAGAGCATTTGCCTTTTAAAAGTGTACCTCAAGCCTTTTCTGCACATCCATAAGAAGTCAGAAGTCTCCCCTCTCTGTGGCTCTTCTGATCTTTTGGTTTAAGAAAAAAAGTCATCTCCTATGTCATCTTTAATGGTACATCAGCATGTGCATGAACAAATTGAGTTCAGACAAATAGGAGTATTTTTAGCTGGGATTGTTCCCTCAAGAAACATGTTCAAGCCAGATTTTTGGCTGCCTGCAATTTTGCCCTACTGTTCAAATGGCACAATGCCCACTCGCAGGCTGGTCAGAGCTTAGGGCATAATTGTCAAACCAACAGTGGTTTAGATGTGCAGTTTCACTATTATTTCCCCTGATGTGGAAATCCTTTCTTTTTGCATCATTGAACAGTGCAACCACCAGTTTCTTTCAGCATGACAGAGGTGAGTCACATTTATAGATAAATTAAAAAAAAAAAGAAAGAAAAAAAAAATCATGAAGAAACTACTACTTGATGCAAATAATGTAGGCTGTTTAAGGAGAAGTCCCTGAGCACCTATGAAATTGCTGGCAATTTATGTAAAAGGAAGAGTCTAAAAGGCATTAGTCATTAGTGACGAGTGAAAAAGAAATGGGGGGAGGTGGAGCAGTTATATACAACTCTCTTCTGCTTAATGCTGAGGTGTGATGTTAAGAAAATAAGCATGTGATGTATTTTGCAAGATTTTCTTTACTCCTATCAAACACACCAATTATGTGACAGTAAGATTAAAAGAAAATAAAACTTTCCTCTCAGCTGCTGCCTGTTCTTGATATGAAACAAAACAATGATTCTTTTGGTTGGTGTGGACAGAAATCTGGAAATTTGGTACAATCATATCAGTACTGACAGTGGACTTGCAAGTTTTCCTTTAAGAGACTGTAGTTAGCATGGTGTTGTCAGTACATCTGCGAGAATCTGTTTCCCCTCTGTGTGCATGATTCATTGTTCCTCCAGTGAATGCTCCATTTAGTCATTAGTGCTTTGTCAGTTTGGGACACCTTCCATAAATAGGCACAGCAGGAATATTCATTTCATTTTCCATGGTGAGCCACAGGCCAGAGAGAGATGTGAGATGAAATGCCTCATATCTGAGCGCTGATATCATCATTTCATCTCCCTAGAACTCAAGTCAGGCAAGTCTTCTGGAAACAATGACAAAAACTTCAAAAATTGGTTCTTTAACTCATTAAATTCCCCCCAAAGACATCCCACATACACAGGCATGAACCTCCGTGACCCCCACCTTTTCCTCCACAGTCGGCAATGATTGGAAAATCATCGATGGTTACATGAGTGCCATGTATAAAGATGTGCATCTCGTGAATTTTATTTTCTGCACTTCATTTTACTATTAGCTTTGTGAAGACATAGGTGAGAGAATGCACATATAAGCATTGTTGCGTTCATATGCACTTAGCTGCAATGCTTTAGTTCTCCATGTTGCTGGAGTTGCCCCCAGTGTGGACTGTGTAAGGAAGGAAACATGGCATGTCCTCCTTCCCTGATGACTAAGCTGCAAGGCGAAGTGTCCAAATCACCACATGCAACGCCAGGAATTCAAGGCCACGATGGTGGTTTTCTTCTTTGTTCTTGATGTGCCTGATCAAGAACTTGTTCCTGAATAAAAGTGTATTTATTCTGAAATGAACTAATATATGCTTTACAGCAGGATTCAGCTACTTCTCCTCCCTTTCTCCTCTCTTCATGAGAAAAATCTGAATTCACTGAGAATCAGATTTTGCCATAGAACAAAAAGAGAAATAAAGTGGGTTTTTTGGTGGGTTTTTTTTTTTGGCCGAAGAAAACACTTTGTTCTGCCTGAAATTATTTGTTCTTTTTTGGGGGGAGACACATAAGAAAGGCAAAAAAAATGGAGGCTTAGATCCTAAGAGGATGAGACAAAGTATGTCTTGTGGGACAGGGTCAATAGGAGAGTGTCCTCATTTCCTTTCATTGGATGCTTAGTGGGAGCTACTAACCCAGGATGTGAAAAGTCAGATTAAATTATCTCCTGTTAGGGGGACTTCTTCCCAGAATAGTTACATAATGAAGATGTGATGAGTAATGTTAGAAGAGGCATTTTCATTCTCCCTGTGGTAGCTACTCTGTTTTGCATAAATTTAGATAGGGTCTGGAACAAAAGTTTTTCCATTGCTTTTCAGAAGGATGTCCTCACACTGTTGCCCCATGTTTTTCTGGAAATTCTATTATGAATCAAAAAGTAGGCATGAGTTTAGTTTTCCCACTCTCCAAAAGAGTGTCCTAACCTCTAAGCCAATGGTCCCAATTTTGTTTTGCAGATGAGCTGCTTTGAGAAAACTGGCCATATTGTGTATTTCAGAGTGTCCCTTAATAAACCATGCTCCATGCTATGCTCCACCAGTAATGTGCTCATGACGGGCAAGGAGCACAGGTCCCTGGTTGAGAGTGATTGCATTAGCCCAGGTAGAGGATTTTCCCAGTAAAGACCCTCTCAGATTTTCTATCAGAAATGTTCCAGTTTGCATGAAATACTGCAAGTGAGAATAACTCTTTAGCATATGGGATATAATACTTCCCTGAGTGTTAAAGAGGGATGCTCTAAGGGGACAGTTTAAGAGGAGAGAGAAGTGCTGCAATATGGGTAGTTACCTTAATCAGTGGGCAGATGAATTAAACGAGGGAACAAGGACAAGTCTTCCATCAGTGTGGTTGTGCTGGTTTTGGCTGAGATAGTTAATTTTCTTTATAGTAGCTAGTATGGGGCTATGTTTTGGATTTGTGCTGGAAACAGTGTTGATGCTGAACCCCAGTTGAACACAGGGATGTTTTAGTTACTGCTGAGCAGTGCTTACAAGAGTCAAGGCCTTTTCTGCTTCTCACACAACCCCACCAGTGAGTAGGCTGGGGGTGCACAAGAAGCTGGGAGGGGACACAGCCGGGACAGCTGACCCCAACTGACCAAAGGGATATTCCATACCATATGATGTCATGCTCAGCATATAAAGCTGGGAGAAGAAGAAGAAGGGGGGGGACATTTAGAGTGATGGGGTTTGTCTTCCCAAGTAACCGTTACACGTGATGGAGCCCTGCTTTCCTGGAGATGGCTGAACACCTGCCTGCTGATGGGAAGTAATGAATGAATTCCTTGGTTTGCTTTGTTTGCGTGCACAGTTTTTGCTTTACTTATTAAACTGTCTTTATCTCAACCCATGAGTTTTCTCACTTTTACCCTTCTGATTCTCTCCCCCATCCCACCAGGGGGGAGTGAGCAAGCGGCTGTGTGGTGCTTAGCTGCTGGATGGGGTTAAACCACGACAGGTGAAGCCAGTAATGCCCTTTTCTTTGAAAAAACATTTCCAACAGTAGCTGCTTGGTGAATTTGACTCAAATTGAGAAGCAGTTTTGCAATGACAAACCCATCTTTTGAAGTACACAAATTATTCATTTTAAAAGATGTTTTTGCAATGGGCTAACCTAATCTGTCCTTAATTAAATGCAGATTTCAGCGAGATATATATATGGACTGATCTTTAATATCTTCTTATATTACCATTGGGTGATTGATGGATTCCTTTCAAGATCAGGAGCGTCAGAGGGGACGTGACTGTTTGACAGCATGGTCTCAGTGATACTTTTCAAATTGGAAACAGTGGGGTGCTATGCCCAAATGATCAGTCCTGCAGAAGGCAGGATTTATGATATCAGGTGCCCTGCTAATATGGCAATTTTGTTTTTAAAATCTGCACTAAGACCTACTGAACTACATGCCCCCCCACATGGCAGGGCCACCAGTGGTACCTCAGAGATCCTTGCACAAGGTTCATTCCACCCAGTAGATAGACCCATATATGCAGACAGGTTTCCATTTCCCTTCCATAGGGTTTCGATTGTCTTACATGCCTATGCAGTTACTTATAAGAAGTTTCTTCCCTTCCTCAATTTGCATGTCATATTACTCCCAGCAAAATTAAAGGGAACCGCTTCAGAAAATAGACCTATTTTGGGGTGGGGTGGGGGGGTGGTCAATGGAGTAACATAATAACTATTTTCTGTCTGCAGTGAAACTATGTACATTTCAACTGACCCAATTCATATTCTGTTCCAGAATATACGTAAAACAAATTCCAGTGACAGAATTTAAATTAACACATGCTTTATACACAATGGGGGAAACATCCCTTCTCCATGCGTTGAAATCAAATGTGATTTTGTATAGACAACCCTGATATATGTTTGCAAACATCCCCTAAAATGTCATTACACTGTGGAAGGATTAAAAACATTGAATCATGTGGTGACCTTTCAGTAGAACAGAGAGTTTAACCCTCAAGCAAAATTTACTGTTGAGAGTTCACTGTCTCTTCATTTAGTGCACTTCTTACTATCAAGCAGAATGCAGAATTACATTTTTGCCTTTTATTACCACCAAATTAATTATGTTAGAGTCACTGTTTGGGTAAAAGTAGCATATTCTGAATCATGTTTGGTCTATTTTGAGTCTCTGCTCTCTAGTGCATCTCATTACACATCAAGCCATATAACACTCAGCACACTTGGCTCCTAAAATATAGCAGTGGTTTGCCTACAATAAAGCCATAGCTGAGGAAGACATCCTATTGAACAGATGAAAGTAGTGGTACGATATGACATATATGCATACTATATTCTTACTCACACATTAACGATGATTAACCCTATGCTTTTGTGGGACTCACAGCATGAAGTCAGCTTTCAGGTAAAATGAGCAATATGTCCTGTTCAAAGGAATCTGTTACCCTTTTCCCTTTGTTTGCTTTTTAATTTCTGTGTGGTTATCTAGCATACAGCTAAACAGGAACAGAAACAAACTCAAATTAAAAAATGATAGAAAGGAAGGAAGGAGCAAGGAAAAAAGAAAAAGGAAAAAGCAAACCTCCTAAACAATGCCTCCTTCTGTGACAGCAACTCTCTCTTAACAGCCTCAAGTGTTTAACATATTGAAACAGTTCATCTTCCTTCAATGAACTTTAATAACTCTGCCAGGTAAGAAGCTATGCTCCATACTTCTTCATGTTGTCTTTTCCCTTCAACATATCTATACTGATCTCCTCATCTGGTCAACTTTACAGCTCGGTGTTTGGAGACCAGTGAGCACAGTTATTACCACCATCAATAACCTGTCCCACTTTCTCCTCTTCATTTCTCAACCCTTCTCTTTCCCCTTCAAAATCTAATAATAGCTCCTTGCCATGATAGCTGATCAATACAAGAGGGCACCTGTTCACTTTACTCAACACACCATGCTAAAGTAACATGACAAAGGAACAAATATGATTCTGCCTGAATTGTGTCAAGTAACAAGAAAACTATCCAGGAAGTTTCCCTTCGGGGTAAATTTCATGAAACGCTACAGATAACCAATTTTTAGACATAGAACTAATCTCTTTCATCTCACTTTCTCTTTTGCTTCAGGTATGATAGCTGGAAACATTAATACAGACAAACTTCAGCTGGTTGTTGCAGCACCAGAGCCACAGCAGCCTGCGAGTCAGCCTACTGTGTTAGCATCTAAATCACCATAATGAATGAAATGAGGAAAGTGTAGTGTTCACCCCCACGCAGAGTGGAGCCATTAATATGCACACGGAGATTAGCTTTAGAGGGTTTATAAAACCACAAGGAGCAAAACATGTCCTCTTTGACTAGCGATTTTTTTTAAAGAAACGTTAATTTTTGTTTTGAAGAACAGGTCCGTACTGAACAACTCATTTCTCCACAAACATGCACGAATGCATTGTTATCAGCTATTCATTGACACTTGCAGGCAAAATGTTTTGTTGTATATAATTCGCATCAAATGTATATTTGAAATGTATGCTCACATACACACACACTTACTAAAAAATGCAGTGTCATAGATTAAGTCCTCTGATAACTCAGTGAAAATATTTGATAATAAAATATTACTAGTCAGGGAGATCAGAACTACTGAATCACTGTCCAGACAGGAGAATGACAGAATCCTAAAGGAAGTAAGAGATACTGAGAGAAAGAACTCATTTCAGTTATCTGATTATTGTCAATGATTTGTCTGATTAAACTCATAAGACTCTGAAGTTGATCTAAAACTTTCATATTAGAGAACATCAAATACTAACCTAACTACTTCATTTCCATCCCCCAAAATAAATCATTCTAATTAATTGACGTTTTGCAGCCTTCTCTGTGCAGAGGACCTATGCCTCTGCCAAACAATCCAGGCTTTTTCTGCATAACTATACTAGTACATCTCAAAACAACAGTAAAAGAAAGTACAAATAAAAGCCATATTACATTATCAGATTGAACTTAATTCTTCCTTTCCCATCCCAATTTTGTGTTTTAGAAATGAAAAAACTTGGAATCTTTCTTTTTGTATACTGATTGAACAATTAATTCTAAACCAAAGAGATCTTATTTTATTTTCTGTGCAAAAATAAACCAACACTGTAAGAATTTAAATGTAACAGTACACTTTGCAAAATGCTAGCAGTTGGCTAAGCATGGACTGACTTTTTAAATGCATAGCCTGAACAAAAGCTGGTCTTACATTATTTCAGAACCTATTCCCAGTACAACAACTGAAACTTTAGGACACTAAATTTAATTAATTTAATTTTCCATGTTTAATTCTGATAATTGTTTTCCAGTTACATTTATACTACTGAAATGATAACAAAAAGATAGCTTAAGAGGTTGGCTGGTATTTGAGGAAATATATCATGTGGTTTTAGAGAAGTGTTTTATCTTTTTGATACTAATGCTAAGAATTTTCAATAATTAAAAAATAAACCCTGAAAAAATATTTAATATTACCATTGAATGTGTTAGATCCTTTCCCCTATGGTACTTTTTTGGTGTGTGGAGTCAATTAAAATTCTTTTATTTTACTAATGGTAATGCATCATATTCTTCTTGATTTACTGTAATGTAACATTTTCAGATTTAGATAAATTCTAGGGCAGCTCTCAGGCTGTGAGATTTCAGAGAGTATGTTGCTGTTCTGTGACTAAATATTTCAGTGCCTAATATTTTTCTACTAATACCTAATAATTTCTGGTATTTTTTGTGACTACAATCTCAAGTTGTAGCCTTAATTAGATAATAGATTAAGAAATATTTTCTGTGTGATGACACTGTCATTTTGTTTTGAAATAACACACACACCTCTGCACTACATACAAATAGTTTTATTAGTTTTTTAAATAACTGTTTCTTTTCTTGATTTAGCTAAATTAAATATTTATGCTGCCCTATCTACAAATCCCAGTGCAAGCCTTTCGGGAGGTAATGGGGAAGAGATTTTTTTTCACTAAGTGACAACCTTTTTAGTAGAGCTGTATTGATTTATTTTCTATATTTAAGCCTCCAAATTATTACATAAATTTTATCCTGGTCTGGAGAGGCAGTACTTTTTCTCTGTGTTGATTTGCTTTTTTATAGTTAGGTGAATGTGTGCCTTCCTGCGATCGCTGGTATTTCTGACTGGCTGCAGTGACACCTACTGATGGCAGAACCGTTGAATTGGAGGTGAAGATGGTCAGCCCAGTTCATGGATTTTCACAACGTTTCAGAGACAGAGAATAACTCACAGGGAACCCATTGGCCACAGGATCACAATCATTCCTAAAGCTTTTTTTTCCACTGTTAATCGAGAATTGCCATTCTGCCCACTCAGCAATGGCAAAGCAAGGAGCGGACCTGATGGCAAGACCTGGCGAAGAGATGGCCAGTTCCCTCCTTATTTCATACAAATCTTTCTCTAGTCAACATGTTTTTGTAATAGCAACTGCTCTGCCACCCTGGGTTCACTGCAAACGTTTCAAAAGGCAGCCAGTTATCCACTTTCCCACCTCTCCCGCACTTTAGTCCACATAATACTATCGTTAGCAAAGAGTATAGCTCTGGCTGCAACCTAAACCACAACACAATTAACAAAATAATTAGTCCAAGTGACACTGCATTCTGCTCATAGTTAAGTGGTTTTTAAAAAATAATGTTAATTTCCACTCTTGGAACATCTGTGACCCATTCACAGAGCTGCTAAGCAAAAACAACATTATTGCTGTAAAGCCAAGACCCCCTCCCACTCCACTCCACAGATGCACATGCATGCTCCCTCCCTCCCTCCAACACACATGAACAAGACACACATCTTTCTCTTTTTACCTTTCTGACTTTGGAAAAATGACAGAAAAGTATCTTAATTTAAGACAGTGATGCTCAAGGTGCTCATTTTCACTCTGCTCTGGCACAAGATGCCCGCAGCCAGTGTTTTTCTTTTCCGGTGCATCATGTGGTAGCACCGAGACTAGTTTTCAATTTTTCATGTTATTTAAGCAGTACGTTTTCTCTATTTTATTTTCCATTTCCTTTATTCTTAGAGTGCAAAGGAGAGCTGTTCATGCCTTTCTCTACGCAGCACGAGTCTTTTTCACTTGCTGTTGGCTCTGGGTCAAATATTCATGCGTTATTAGTGTAAAATCTTTGCAAAGCAAAAAGCCACTCTGCTGGGAAACCAGCACACTGAAGAGCACATTCCTTTCGGTAGTAATTAACTGTAATACCGCGGAGGAGTTCAAACAAAGGTGTAAACAAAACATGAAAATTTACAGCACTGTCTTTTTTTTTTCACCTGAAATATGAGAACTCTCTGCATGTATACCTTTACTTATATAGGATACACTGCAGTTTTAAAGCTGGCAAAAAAAAAAGAGGAACACTAAACATAATTTAAACAAGTAATAAGAACTTCATTTGCCCAAACTGTCAAAAGTATTGCCGACGTTGCTGCACATGACAAAACTCATCACTTCATCACGATTGCCTCAGAACAATATGACTTAGCTTTAAATAGCTGTCCTTAAAATCTGGCAATAGAAAACAAGTGCAAGGCACCCATTAACACAATCTCAAAAAGTTAAAAGGAAAAGGAGTTGTGCTCCGGGAACCAATTACGATGTTTGCTACTCGCTAGTGCCACCACATGGAGTGATATTTGAATATAATCCAACCATTATAGAACCAGGGAACTGCCTGTAAATAATACATTGTATACCATACTTTGGCAAGACAGTGGAGAAAGATATATAATCTCCTCTCTACTGTGCGAAGCTCAGACTGCATCCTCGTGAAAGTGGAGATGTCCCATTTCTAAGAGCATGAATGCACTGTAGTAAAAGCAGAACAGTCAAACTGCTTTATTCCTCCAATAAAAGAAAGAGCCATTTGGTAAAAGGATGCATTACACATTTTCTATTTAAATCAGTTTATAAGAAACAGATGTTAAGTTTCCTTTGGTAAGAAAAAAGAGGGGTTATAAATGAATTAAAGTGACTTCTCAGTGGATCTTCTACTCTTCTTTGTTCCTTTAAAACTTCACGTCAGAAGTGAAGCAAAACTGAAATATAAGGTGCTATAATAAGCTAGCATAAGAAGGACAAACTATATTTAACTGCCAGTGCCATAAAACATGCCAAAGCATCCTATGCTATAGCACGAGAATCAAACATGTGCAATGCAAATACTTATTAAAACAAAGGGACTGTCAAACACGAAATACCTATGGTATTTCCCTATGCTGGCAAATGCAGGAGAGACACAGACAAAACGATTGTGTAACAAGCCTGCCGTGGTGTAATTTTCAGTTTCCTGTTCAGCTGAAGACACGGTACAAACTGGCGGCAGCACTTGTACGAAACAGGAAATGTTTTGGGGACAATGCTGATCTAGGCTAGGGAGATACTTAACTACATGTAAGACAATCAACCAGCTCTAGGCTTTCTTTGTATTTCTTCTTAGCATTTGCTATATATTAAGAGTTGTTGGCTTTTTTCTTTTTTTTTTTTTTTTTTCCTCCTCATGTCGCTAATGTCTTTGAAAAAGATCTAATTAAATATCAGCCTCCATGGTCTCAGGACGGTGTTTCACACTCAACCATTTCGGCGCAGGCGGGCTCAGGCTCCGTGTGGGAATGCTGTCTCCCACATGGCTCCACTGAACTCATCCTTAACGATCTACTCCCGCTTACCTAACTTCAACACTATTTTTCCTGAGACTGCATTAATGAATCCAATAAATAAAGCATTGTATCACCCATGCAGTATAGACATTAATTTTAGAACAAAACATTAATCAATTTAAATTTATGTACTAATGCAGACACAATCAATTTGAACTTCTTATGACAATTAACAAAGCTTTTGCTACATCCCTAAAACACACTGACCCATCAATTATGGTTTGCATCAAACTAATGCTAATGGTACTTCCTTCTTCCTTAGGCTGTCAGCAGCCTACCTGATTGGTCAACTTCAATGCAGCAGATCAATTAATATAAATTATACATGCACGGAAAGATGGGTTAATATCATAAGTTCATTTAATTAATTGTGTTTGATTAAATGAGGTACTTTCATTAGCCCTCTTAGCCATGAACCATATATACATCATAATCCTTTTACAAGCTCAGCCGTCCAGACACAGACCTGACATTGGGAGCATATTCAAATTACCAGCCGCAGCCATGCAAACCTCCCTGCATAATTAACAACTAAACGAGCTGCAGTCACTTAAGCTGAAAAGAAAACTGTTCACATCAACCTCTCTGATACTGTTTAAATTGAAGATGTCATGGGTAAAACAAAGGTGAACAGACAATGGTAATTAAAAATTAAAAAGGACAAGGGGGATTTGCTACTAATGGAAGCAAAGTGAAAAGAGGGCTAAGGGCCTGGTTCTTAAAAAAAAAAGAAAGAAAAAAAAAAAGAAAAAGGATGCTGGTGTTAGGTGATTCTACTCTTGCTCTCATAAGAGTGAGCCAGGGTGAGCAGTGTGTGTCAAGCTTCAGAAGGAAAATGATAGCTTAGCACAGAGATCATCCTATAGCTGGTGAGCTTATAAGAAATACTACATTAACAAGTGAAATCCTAATACAGGCACAGCCAAGAACTTTGTTTTTACCCCATACGGGAAATGAGCTATTTCTATTGGAAACATTGCATTTTCCTCAGCTTAAAGAATAAGTTTAAAGAGCAGTCTAAGACCTGCCTCCTTGGCTCACCTACTTGCGGTGAAAGGAATTCTTTACAATGAACTTTCCTAGAAGTAACTTATCTGAGTCCCAACATGAAAAAATACGTAAATCTGATGGAAGTTTTTCTCTCTTCCTTGGTTCAACGCCTGCTCTTCCAGGCACAGTTTCAATTCACAGCTGTGCTCAAGAAACAGCAAATGCCGTGGCTCTACAGCAGCAAGAATGTAAGCATGAATATGAAACCTCAGCAGAAGTTGCTGACTGCAAGTCACCAGCGTCGCTTTGTAACAAAAATATTCGTTTCATATCCTGATGACATTCTACATGTTAAATACAAAACAAACACGTGACAAAAGACCATAGACATCCAGGGCTTCCAGCTGTTCATTCATTATCTCCAGTAAAAATATGTATGCATTACTATTATATTCCAAGCAGAAAAGCACAGGTATGATTTTTCAAACCAGTAGCATATTATAAATATATTGCAAAGTTTTCTCAATAATTTCAATATAAACAATTAGCTATTGCAAATCATACTGCAGACGCAATTCAAAGAAGGCATTAAGATATCAGATCATCCTGGTATACAATAAAAAAGTCATGTTTTGTGATACTCGAACTTCTTTCAAAGCTAATTTCAGCATCTACCATTTGATACAAACCTCATTACAGTGGAATTCCTTTGAATTCATGAAAAACATTAGCAGACTCTCTGGCCACGAATGCTGCCCTGTGTGAAACGGGGAAAGGGCGCTCTGTGGTAAAACAGTGTCAGGGGAGGGAGATGATAGAAAGACAAAAGAGACTCCAGAGTAATGTTGACTAACCATGACTTCCAAAAGACATGAGTTAATTTGTGTTAGCTGTCCTGGAAACTCACAGGAACTCACTGCTTAATGTCAAAGTCATGCAAGTTGTCCCGTTCTTCAGTGCAGTGATGCTGCACACAGGGATGCTCAGCTGCAAGATCTCTGCTGTATATTGACCTGTTATATACATGTCCTTTAAGCATATATTTTAACCACAAGCCCTCACATGAAAAAAAATCTTGCTCTGGTCACAGCAAAAACAAACTATTACCTTAAAATAAATAAAAAGCAGCAGTTTCTGTGAGAGTCCAGCATTTTAGTAACCAGATGCATTCTGTGATTCACATTTGAAACTATTGCAATGCAAGACCATGACTTGCTCTCATGATGTACACCAACTATTTGTACTCTTCTGCTCTTAGACCATGAGGCTGGATTGCAGTATTAACAAAAATGATCATAGCATTTTGACAAAACAGAGGAGGAGGAGAACTGTCATGTTACTATATACACTGAACTAAATATCAGACATATTATTCAGCATTATTATCTGCATTGTATTGCTGAGACAGAATTGACTCGGGAAGGACAGCGACTGCACAGGAACTGCATTGCTGTCATGTGGAATTTTTATAAATGATAATTTATAGAGCTATGATGGATTAAATATCACTAAATTCCAACAGGTATTTTACTGCATATATCTGTCTGTAAGCCTGTAAATACTTCAAATAAATATTAATAAATTCACTTTATTAATTGGCTTAAGTAGAGGGAGTAACAGTACAGTTTACCCAGGGAATTGTAGCCTGCAATTCCTCATGCTCGCAAAAGCAAGCGTAATTAGAATTTGATCTCTTACTAGTCTATTTATTCAGGCCATGTTTCTGTTTGAGTACTTCAATGGAGAAGAAGCTGTGAACCCAAATTTTCCCAATTTTTACGTTGGTGAACTACTCATTCTGGGACACAGGTGTGGAACTGAGAAATGTACTGGAAGTGGTTTCAGGATGAGAAGAAAGAGAAATACAGTCTAAGCATAGTGGCTATCAAACAGTATAGAAAAATATCCCTACAATCACAGTCTAATGTCAATAATTTCAAGAGTAATCCAAACAGATTCTTAATTCATGTAATGACAACCTATGTCTTGTTATAGTTTGCCTTCTCCCTCATACACATTTGTTTTCAAAATGTAACCTTTAAGAATTCAATTCCTGGAGTTTAACTAATCTGCTTTCTCTACTAAAGCATGAATAATATGCCTAACTATTGCTAATTCAGCACTGAAAAAATAAATTACACTTTAAGCCAAACAATTAACCCACAACTTCAAAATGCTTCTATGTTTCAATGAATGTTGCAAGGAGAAATAATGAGGCTGCCCCTTCTGCTGCCCTCATCTTAAAATCTATGAAAATTTCACAGGATCAAGTAATATTAAATCAAGTTGCTGCTGACTCAAAACTCTATCCAGTAACTCATCATAAAAGCAGCCTTACTCCAAGTGTTAAAATTATTCCATAATGGCTGTTCCTTAGGACATTCCTGCAGAAGATGTGCCACACACTTCTGTTGGCACAACACAAAAGCCGTACGTTACATCCTTAGGGAAATATATTGCAATCCAACATGACTTGTTCAGAGTTTGGTGCTAATCTTACATCTTTATTCTACTGAAAACTTTAAAATTATCTCTGATAAAAGAAGTCCAGTGTGGCTCAAATCTCCCTTCTGTAAAGTCATGGAGAAAAAAGCAGCAAGCAGTTGATACAGTTTTCTTGGAAATTACTCCACCCTGTGACCCCAAATATCACAAGTCTGTCCGTATTCACTTGAGCATATCCAGAAAAATGCGGAAAACAGAACTGAATTTCTAATGTAAAGATGGGGTAAGTCAAACCAATGATAATAACAATACTAAACCCAATGCATTTTAAGTCTTTCTCATGAGCTGAAAAAAAGTGTAACTATTTTCTTTTTCCTTTACAATTGAAATGCAATATTTGTGCTCTGTGCTTTCTCTGTAACACATGAAGATATCGCTGACATTTAAGCACTGCAGACAATTCAGCAACATCTTCTGGTTTAAGTGTTAGTGAGGTCGTCAACAACTGTAGAAGAACTACTGAGTCCAGAACTTGCATTTCAGCTGGAGAGAAAATTTTTTGGTACATATTTTTTTCAATCAGAGATCGGATCATCTTTACCTTAAGCTTCTGAGACTTTGTTAGTGTACATTACAGTCTTCATGGTTTTAAAACTCAGTACATTTTCTTCATTTTATTGATACTGTTTTGCTCTTAGATTAGACTTTTGCCCTCTTAAAAAATTTAACCTAGTTTCACATATATACAGGCATTTACAATTAAAACTATCAAGAAAATATCAGGTAAGCCAAATAAAAAATTAAAATCAGGGACCATAGGAGCGTATCCAACATATTCTGTAAGCCAAGTGACATCCACTTCAATGTACAGTTCATGTTTTGTCTACTTGTTTCTTAATTTTATCAACAATTTTGCTGTGTAATCAGGGAATATTAGATAACCTTCAAAGCCTACCAGGTAGTTATTATATTTTTATAGTTAAAAAAAAAAAAGAAAAACAGTTATAAACAATCACTGACTGGCTTCCAAATTAATTTTGTAATATTTTTCAACAAATTAACATGTAATACCTATTCCTCATACTGAAAGAGCTTTTAACAATATAATGATATTGTTAAATGGCATTGAGATGTCCAAAGCACTGTACCTTGCGTTTGTACAGACCTTCCATATTTAGCAGGTTTTGCCCTCAAAATAAATCTTCCTTAAAAATTTCCTTTTATATCTTTGAAGACTTTAAATCTTCTAATTGGTATCATCAGCAACACATCTTCAACTATGAAAAATTTAATGTCAATCTGCTTTTAATTCTTGTGAGCTATCCTACAGACATCATTAAAACCTGTGCAACTTCTTGCAAAATACAATTAAGCATAAAAAGGGAAAAATAATTATTTTAAATGGCCTTCGTATACTTACCCAGATATTTTTGTTAGTGAAGACAGACAGAACTTTACTGATATCTAAACTGAAGGAGATCCTGAGTCCGTGTGCTAGTCAAGTCCCATGCTATCATAAACTCAGGCAGCACAGAAATCATAGACAGTACATCAGATAACAGCAACTCAAAATTCAGACTTCATATACAATGCACATAGAATCATAGAATCATTTAGGTTGGAAAAGACCTTTAAGATCATTGAGTCCAACCGTAAACCTAACACTGCCAAGTCCACCACTAAACCATGTTCCTAAGTGCCACATTTACACGTCTTTTAAATACCTCCAGGGATGGTGATTCAACCACTTCCCTGCCAGGCCTAACAGCACACTCGGAGGTGTCAACACACAAAAGCATCATAGTCACTTCATACCCTAAAAGAAGGTGACCCTAAGTACTGGACTCCACAAATCGTCTCACAGCAGTCGGAATTTGTCATCCTATGGTCAGAGCATTCATAGTTCCATGAAAGAAAATGTTTACATGTAAATCCTCTGCAAGCCTTTCCACCAAATAAATTGGATTGAATTCATTGACATTATTGTTTATATATACAATATTTAAAAGCTTTTATATTTCAGTAGTTTTCTTTGGAATAAGAATGTTAAGCCCATTAAGGTTCAAAATGCCTATTTAGAAACCAGTCAAGTATTGAGGTTCTTCTTTCTCTGAATCAGAGGCTTTTTATATATTTAAAAGAAAATCAGACTACTGCCATTACTTTCAAGCCTGGAAGAACTGGTGTGTTATGTAGAATTCACTGGAGCATGCCTTTCTTTCAAGCTTTGTAAGTAATAGCCGTGCTGCAATTTTTGTATTAAATACATAGAAAAAGGTCTTGATTTTTAAACCATAAAGAGAACTGAAAGCTCTTTGTAGTGAGGATCAGTTTCCTTCAATTGATTTTAAAAGGCCATTTTTGGTCTCAGGATTGGCAGTGTGGGAGGAAAAGAGAAAGGGTGAAAGAGAACAACTGTCTGTCTTTAAAAAAATCATGAAATTCATTACAAGAAATAAATCTGACAGGGGAAATAGAAAACCCCAAACTTTGCATTATTCTGCTTTTTGACAAGTGAACCTTTTTCCATTTTTAGTTCAGTTTACATGAGTCTTGTCAAGAATCACTGTTAACACTGACAGCTTTATTATTTCTAAATTTCTTTTACTGTTATTGGAAACACTATTTGCACCACATAGGCTAACGTAATTATAACACAACGATAGGGGTGAAAAAAGCCATATTTATGTTGCTATATGTTGAGAATGAAACTTGGCAGTGCAAGCACTGCATTTTGCAAGTGTATGTGTGCATGTACTGGAAGAGGACCACATTTTCCTCTTAGAGGCAACAGTTTATAAAGCATTGCATTCACAGTCAAAAAAATTTTTGGCCATAATTGAAAGAAGCCTAAAAACATATTGCCTGTTTCAGTAAAACCCATCTTATACAGTAAGTTCTTTTAAAACTATTTAACATCAAACTTGTTCTCTGCTCACAGAAAACGCTTATTGGATTAGAGAAAATAAACTACTTATAACTGAAAACCTCCGCTCCCACATACAAACACATACAAGTGTGTGCTTTGCATTCTTAAATGTGTATTTCAATAACATTGTTCGGTGAGAACACCCATAATAATATTCACCAAGGAAAACCACTACTGAAATCATAACTGCCCTTCTACAGGGATTCAGAAACTAATTTTAAGAATTTTAAAACCTAGCTACACAGGCAATACTAATTTTTAGCTTTTTTTTTTAAATTTATCAGTATTTTGATATTCTGGTTGTCATCTAACTTTAGGCAAGCAATCTGAGGGACCTAAATGTAAAGCTAGCAACAGCTGACTCCTCCAGTTGTTTAGCAATATTTTTGTAAGTGGAGTGGCAGTAGTATGAAAGATGTAGGCAAAGGATTATAGTGCTTAATAGCTACTAGCATAAAAAAGCATACTAGTCTTTAGAAGCACTGAAAACTCAAATGAACGCTGTATATCCACAGTTGTAATTCCAAAATTTTCAGTGCTAAATTCCAAATTACATGAGAAGACTTACCATGACCTCATGTAATCTCTGAAATTATGACTAGAAGCAATAACCTGTGAATATCAACTTGGTTGAAAGCAGAAATTTGGTGATTAGAAAAACAGACTGGGAATCCAGTACTAGGACCAGGGTTAGCCCCATTTTGCATGAGAACCTCTCAGGCTTCAGGCTCTCACTGACACAAGAAATGCCAAATTAAATTCAGTAGAAGCAAAAGTAATGCCGTAATTGAGTGAGAAGAAAGAAGATCCCATGCCTTGGCCTCTGTATTAAACTACTACTCTGGTCTGGGACTTTTCAGACAGAGGTTGTCTTGCCTTTTTTTCACAGACTTTCTTTTTGCCCCTGGGCAAATCACTGATGGTGCCACATACCTAATTTTGAAATTGGGACAGCTATCTGCTCCCACACCTCAAATCTGTGCTGCCAAACAGACACAATAATGTTTAGGAAGGACTTACAACTCCAGTGAAGGAGACCACCAAAGGAATTTCAGTGTATATAATACTTGGACACAAATTCAACCATAGTAATGGAAGTTCAGCTCCATAGGATTTTGAAACACCTGAATTGGAAGGAAATTTGCTGGCTCTTGCTAAAGAAGAAAATTGAGTCTAAACAATAATTTATTTTTTCTGTATATACTACAGAGAAGCATATTCTTTACAGGTAGTAAAATCCACAAAATGAGGTATGAAAAGAAATCCCTGCCTCAGAGATCTTGCCAGCTTAGCATAGAGGTGTGGTGGCAATGTAGAAGTATTCCTTTGCCTTCTGAAAAGAGGGTATCCCCTCTCCCAAAACAGCTGCCTTACTGCCGTTACTAGATCCAATGTTAGAACCAGCACTTAGCTACTGCTAAAAGTTTTAGCAGAAGACTTCTATGAAAAAAGTTCTCTGTGATTAAATCCATGTGCTGGCAATAGAAATGGGGAAATCTGCCCATACTTACCTTTTCTTCAGTGGAATGATTTTAATCATGAACAGTCAAGAAATTATTGGAAATCATTCCTGTGGTGCTTGCATCTCCAACAACCAACCATCATTGACAGCAGAGGATGTCTAAAGCATGTAATTCTAAGTAGTTTAAAAATAATGAGGTGTTGAAGACCACACTCATGCAGAGGTTCTTGAATAATTCTCCATTGCCCCACTTTATATGGTCTTGGCCTACACAAGCGTCCCAGCTGGGTCCACATCCTTGACTCCAGCTAGGCTGAATGGGAAGATGAGGGATGAGGCTTAGTTCTCACAACTAGAGCCACACTCAACTCTCCATGCTAACCAGCAGGAATTGCACTCTCAAGCCTGTGCCTTCAAACTCACCCTTACTGGAAATTCAGGCATCTTACTCTGAAGTACTGGAAATGGTTTGTCTTAAAGGCAAGAGCTAAGGTCCATGATTTTTCAAAAACAAATGAGTAGGGAATCTTTCCCTTCCTGCAATATGAAGTCCCCGGAGGTGATAAGAAACAATTAATGCACCCTCACAAGATGCTCAGTTTAATCCTTATTCTGGATCCATCTCCCACTTCCCGGAAGAGTACACTACTTACCCGACTCCTGGCTTTTTTGCGGTGCATATTTCTCCCAGTCCTCCCCCTTCTCTCTTCATGACATGCTTAAAAATACATATGTGATCTTTCTTTCTAGTCCAATGAGTGACTTTCTAGTTCTGTAATTCATTGGGATGAGAAGCCTGGATACTAATTTTGCTTCAGTGATTATTCTATCTAC